>NW_017671088.1:178346-244723 GCF_001879085.1 Nicotiana attenuata | reverse complement strand
TTGCTGTGACCGTACCTCTCGTACAAATAGTCAAAGGGGATATAGGATTCTTTGAGGCATGTCAGTTCTGGATTCTTCTTCAGACCCATCATTTTGAGGAAACCCCTGCCCTTGCGGTTTTCAGGCATCAATAAACCTGGAGTCTCCCATACCAAGCCGGCTAATCCTCCTATTTCTTCTAGCAAGGGTGTCATCTCATTCTCCCCGAAGCGGAAGACGGACCTTTCACAATCCCAAAAGAGAGTAGCAGCTTCGATGATCTTGTTGTTGGGTTGGATTTCCAGGAGGGAGGGTAGATTCCCTAGATATTTTCGGATAAGAGTCTGGTCACTGGAATGAAAATCTTTCCACCAGCTTAGCAGTCTTGGGTGGATGTTGGTAACCATGCCGAATCTGGGGATTTCATGCCTCATTATCTGCAAGAAAGAAAGGTTAGACCCTACCCCCACCGGACTCGACTATTTAACATCAATAATTGGCATAAAAGAATTTAGTTCTCCAAATAAATGCACAGAACGTGATAGTGTCCGTTTGGGTTTTAGGGAAACCCAGTGGACTTTGGACAAGGCTATCTTAAAGAGTCATTATGCGGACAACATAACTGACTTGGCTAGGTTTGACCATGATGCATGCACAGTTAAACAGAGTGAGGTTTCTATGGGGTTTTAGACTGGTACCCTTGAGCGGACAACTCAAGCTGGAAAGGCACGGAACCGTCGACTACACCGTTGATCGACTGGTTTTACCGCAAATACGCCTTTTCCAGATTTAGGGGGTGATAATATTGGAAGAGCGCAACCACTCATTATAAGCATTGCTATAGGATTTGTTTGGCACGAGTGGAATATGATGTCGAGCATGATTATGCAACAATTAAAGGCATGTTGCCACGTATTTGCACGTTTAAAAAATCAGTAAATACAATAGTTTCATTATTAAAGCAGTAGTAAAGGAAAGCAAAAGGGAAAGAAACAGAAAGACAAGTCAGTTTTGTAGTTGAAAAGGAAATTGAATGCTTAAAAGAAATAAACAAATAGTTGCGCATAAAGAAGTATAAATTCACAATAATAGTCTGAAATGGTAAAAGCCTAAAAATCCCCAGCAGAGTCGCCATGCTGTCGCGCCACCTTTTTCTCGCGAAATCGGGTTTATGACATTTGGGAGGACAACTCATTCCTTTTGGGAATTGGGTTTGATTTGAAGAGTCGCCACCTAATGATCAGAGTGCATTAGGACACCAAGGAGATTTGATTTGAGTAACCAGAGATTGGGTAAGGGCTTGAAATTATTCTAAGGGGAAGGTGTTAGGCACCCCTCAGAATCCACTAGTGTGGTTCCCGGCCAGACTACTATTGTGAATTTGGGTACAATTAGCATACAAACAAATAGGGCTAAAATAAGAGGGGATTTCATCACATAAAGGTTTGAAAGTAAACAAGGTTTGAAAGAATAATTAGAAAAGCTGATTTTAAAAATAAAGAGTTAAAATGCTGAAAAGAAAGAAATAAAGAATAAAGGGAGAGGGGTCCTAGGTTTGTTAATAATATGGATCACCCCACACAATTCCCGGTAACCACTCCTCAATGAGGGGCTACACGTGACATTATCGCGTGGTCATCATATCCACATCTAGCCTTCCCACCCCGTTAAGGTATTAAAGCGCGGAATGGACTCGTTTACCTATTGCATGCTATTACCCATCCCAATCCTATCAATCCCGGAGGTATTAGGACTACTAATCCTAAAGGGAAGGGATGTTAGGATTATTTGTGGTTTCAAAGGGACAAAATTCTAAGGCGACATACAAAACACGTATAACAAGTTGGGGGAAAGCACATAACAAGCAAAGGCTCAAATATACCCCCTTTAAACAAAGAAGCACGTAATTAGCATGACTTACACATACTGTTTAGGGTCTAATTGAATACTAAACGTGAAATAACTTAAAGGTTGAGGCAGACTGATTTATTACATAATTCAGATAAGAAGCCCAAATCAGGCCTGCCAGCTGGTTGTAGTTAACAAAACATATTCAGTTTATAGCTTTACCCTAAGGCTTGCCTAAGTGTTGGACAAGGATCCTATAGGCATGGTATCTATTTAATTCAGAAAGCAATGAAATAACAAGGTCTAAAATAAACTGGATACGTACTGGTTAAAAGGGAAGTCAGGTTATTTAAAAGAGAGGCAAGTTTTAATGAGGGTTATAATTTCTGCAACTGATAGTACCCATTATTACTGATTTTAGCTCTATTCGTGAATGAAGCGATTCAGATTCGATTAGGAGTTCCTATAGGCATGATTTCTAGGCGTTGTTGATTGTAAGCATTTGCAGACATGGTATAAAATGCAAAAGACTCGTTTTAAGCCTATGAACATGATATCTAGATGCAGACTTTGTTTAAGACCTATGAACATGATAACAGAAATTTGTTTAAGACCTATGAACATGATATCTAGGTGCGAAATTTGTTTAAGACCTATGAACATGATATCTAGGTGCGACTGAACGTACAGATTTAGATAATGCTGTAAGCATGATTTCTATATGAATGTAGTAGTCCTATGATCATGATTTCTATGTGAATGATGGGTATACAGAATTCAGAAGGACCTATAGGCATGATTTCTATGTGCATATGCAGAATTCAAAATTCCTATAGGCATGAATTCTACCCTTTTTGCATACATAGTTACCCGTCCCTTTTCACTAACCATCCCCAAGAGTTTATTACAAGTTTTACAGCCCGGAATAAGGTAAAATACATCAGAAAGAAAATAAATAAAAGTACAACCAAGGAGAGCCTGATTCATACTTCATGTCTGAAATATGAGGTAAACCAACTCCAAGAGATCATGATCCAAAGCCTTTCTCTCAGTTGAGTGTGTCAAAGTTCCCTAAGAGCCTCGAAGGGACTCCGGGCAATGCTCACACCCAAATGTATTATCAGATTGGGGATGAGTGCAGTATGGAAGGGCCAGCCCTCAAGTGTCCAAGTTCAGAGGGAACTCAAAGGGTCCCAAGGCAGGGCTCACAAGAGGGGGGCAGAATTTAAAGACTAAGAAAGTGTGCAAGTGCAGAACAGAATGCAGAAAGGGGAAAGGGAGAGGGAAACAGCTACAAGTAAGCACACATAAGGGGTTCAGGGGAATATGGAGATTGTAAAGAGCCTATTATTTAGGCAAGGGCAGACTTTAGGCATGCCCAGCAATGGAGAGTGCTAGCACACCTACAAACCTGCCAGAACACATACTACTAGAGGCTAGGATCCCAGGGGATCAAGTCTGATTCATGCATAATAACTTGCAGTATTGCCTGCCTCAAACCATAGCATGAACACATAAGGGTAAAGGGTTTTGGATTCACAATATAACAGGCAGAAAGAAATCAGTATGCTAGAGTAAGTGTTGAACTATACAGAAGCAGTAAGCAAACATGGGTACAAAAGCAGTAAGTAAACATATTTTTGTGGTGTTACAAAGCTTAATCAGGATATACTAGTTTCAAAGAAGCAAGTAGAGAAAGCAGGAAGCAAAACTTGTAAATACGCCACAGTACAAATAATAAGAGAGAATACTTTTCGAGTGTGAGTATAAGTTCAGAAAGACTACGAATGATGGGGTCCCTTGTGTTAATGAAAGAGTCGTGTACTTATAGTGTGAAAAACATGCAGAAATAAGGTAAGAAAACAATTAAGGAACTGGGTATCAATTAAAATCAATCAGTGCAAGACTTCCTTTAATTGAGGAAATCAGACTTACACGGTAATGAGCAAGAAAATTATTTAAGGAAAGAGATCAAACAAGCATCTTGTGCAAAGTAGGCAATTAGGGGTAAATACATAGGAGTTTATTTAAGGGCAGAAATTTGAAATACACGGTTACATAAATAAGGTAAAAAATCAATTAGTACATAGTAAATCAAGGAGTCAGAGGTTTGTAATTATTGGTCCATGAATAAACCAAGTCAGAAAAGATAAGCAAAGTTTTCGGCTCAAACCAAGAAATAGGAAAATCAGCAAACAAGGAAAGAAGATCAATCAGATTTTCACAAAGGAAGTCTGAAATCAATCAAAATTGAAAGCCATTTTAGAGGGGAGTTCAGCACATATAAAGAGAACACAAACATGCTAAGCTGAATTTAGGGCAAATAAGCGACATGCCATTGCAAAAATGGTAGTCACATAGGTCAGCGGCGTAGAAGAGAGATAGTATCAAATAGCATACAAAGGTCCAGTATAAGGACCTTAGAAGAGTTTAGTAGAGAATCAGAATTGTCTAAAGAAATAGAGATTGAAACAAAGATTTAAAGATTCAGTTGAGCAATAGAGGCAACAAATTTAGAAACTCGAAATAGTTAGGGTTTCTGAAATCAAACAATTTCCAAAATGAACGACAAGCATACCACATAGCTAATGGTCTCAAAAATCGGATGAACCCCCAAATTCTAGGGTTTTTATCATCAATCGAGTGCAGAGAAGAGAGGACAAGTAATCAAGGAAAAAGATACTAATCAAAACAGGTTCAGGGGTCTCAGAAAAGAACCGAGACCTTTAACATGCCTTTTCAGTAGCAGGAACTCATGAGAAGCATAGTAAAAGAACAACATGCGAAACACGGTAGAAGAACTCAAAGAAAACATAGTAGAAGGAACTAATAAGAACACAGTAGGAGAAACTAATGAGAACACGGTAGAAGAAACTTAATAAGAAACATAGTAGAAGAAGCACACAAGAGAAAAAGAAAATTAGAGAAACATCTAAATAACTCAAAAACCCTAGATCGGAAAAATAATGGTTTTGAAAGCATTGTTTTGAATGAAATATCAAGAAGTCGTTTAAAAGTTTAGGGAAAACACGGATCTAGAACAGATCTAAAGGACTCAGAGGAACCTCGAAAACTAGGGTTTCAAAGGAACCCAAATGGTAAGAAAGGCTTGGGATAGTCGTTGATCTAAGCAGGAAGAGTCGAGGTCAAGCTCGAAACAGACATGGTTTGCCGGAGCAAGGCCGGAGATATCCATAAAACATGAATCAAGCAAGGTCTGGATGAAGCTTCTACGTGGTCAGGCCATGAAACTTCAGCAACCAAGCGCATAGGAACCATAGAAGGCTGGTAGGTGGTGAGACCACCATGGATTCAGGCCAGGAGGTGGCCGGAGAAGGCGAGTGAAGCTCATCGGAGCGGAGGGGAAAGGGGAAGGTTCTAGAGAGAACCATAGATAGAGAGATAGAGATGAGGGTCGGTTGAGTGAGGAATGAGAGGGGTTTGGGGGGTCGTTTGTTTAATTTGGTAAGAAAGAATCTGGACCGTTGATCAAAATTGATCAACGGCCAAGATTTAATCGGATTAGGTCGGGTAGATTTAGGGATTGGGCTTGGGTCTTTGGGCTGGTTTAATTTAGGCTAAATTAGAAAGCCAAATCTGGCTATAAGTTAAATAGCCCTTTTTCCCATTTAATTTATAGAAAATAGTAAATATGTTTCTGAAAACAAATTGAAAGCACTAAAATAATTTATAATATATAATTAATTTAAAAATATGACATCCCATTTTTATAAACATGAGACGAAGTTAAACCTAAAAATGGCTAATATTGCAATTATGCAATTTTATCCTTAAAAATACTAAATAAATTTGTAAAAAAACATATGTAAAAAATATCTTAGCTATATTTTAGTATAACATGAGAATCAAATAAATGAATCACCAAAAAATGATAATTTTGGGGACAATTATTGGCTTTTCTTGATAAAATAAGGCAGTAAATTGATTTAAAAATCTTTGAAAATTTTAGGAAAAATAATGAAACCTTGGGATATGTTTATATATGCATATACAGACCGATTTGAAGGTATTTTGCATATTTAAAAATACAGGGAAAAATTGGATATCAACAAGGTCCACGGGTTATGCCGGGAAAGAAAAAAAAGGTCCTCGGGTTATGCCGGGGAGGTCCACGGGTTATGCCGGGGAAGTCATCGGGTTATGCCGGAAAAGAAAAAAGGTCCTCGGGTTATGCCAGGGAGGTCCACGGGTTCTGCCGGGAAAGTCATCAGGTTATGCCGGAAAAGAAAAAAGGTCCTCGGGTTATACCGGGGGGGTCCACGGGTTATGCCGGAAAAGTCATCGGGTTATGCCGAAAAAGAAAAAGGTCCTCGAGTTATGCCGGGGAGGTCCAAGGGTTATGCCGGGAAAGTCATCGGGTTATGCCGGAAAAGAAAAAAAAAGGTCCTCGGGTTATGCCGGGGAGGTCCACGGGTTATTCCGTGAAAGTCATCGGGTTATGCCGGGGACGTCCACGGGTTATGCCAGGAAAGTCATCGGGTTATGCTGGAAAAGAAAAAAAAAGGTCCTCGGGTTATGCCGGGGAGGTCCACGGGTTATGCCGGAAAAGAAAAAGGTCGGGTTATGTCGGGGAGGTCCACGAGTTATGTCGGGGAAGGTCATCGGGTTATGCCGGAAAAGAAAAAAGGTCCTCGGGTTATGTCGGGGATCAACTAGGGAGCGGAACCCTATAATGGAAAAGACTACCAGGTTATGCTGGGAGCGACTAGGGAATGGGACCCTATGTTGGAAAACGTAGCTAGAGATTGGGGACCTATGCTACCATGGCTTTGAATTTTCTCCTTCTCTTTTTTTTTAACTTTTCGCACTTTATTCCGGGGAATGCATGAAGAGTTTTGAAAGAAACTTCTCTTTTTGGGTTAGCTTCCGGTGTAGGATCATTCTGGTTTCCGCGCACCTTACTTTTATTGCACCAGCTTCTTGCGAGGTTGTTTCGGACTGCACCTGTTTTCAAATCAAAGAACAATTTGTCAGTTTGAAACGGTGGTTGGTTTTGTGTCCTTGATTATTTGATCACTTGATCTTGGCCCAACTCTTTTGCTGAAATCTCCATTGCTTGTTGGTTTTCTGGGAATTGGCTTCATTTCTAAACCCAGGGTCTTGACTTTTCCAAAATTTCACATGATGGTTGACCCGTGTGGGGCTTGGCTTTTCTTATTTTGCCTTTATGGGCGCTTGACTTCGGATTTCTTTCCTTTTCAATAGTTTTGACTCTGGATCATCGGCCATCATGGCCAGTCGAGATCGACTTGATGCACCTGCTGAGGCTGGGCGCCTTTACTTGAATTTGGCTTTGCTAAGCAGAACCCTGTAAAACCAATCTTGCCATCTTTTCTTTGTATTAGTTTCGGAGGAGGATTAAACCGAAAGGGATTCAAAGAAAAGTAAAGAAAGGACAGGATAATAAATTCAGAGAGAAGTGTCCCTTTCAGGGGAGGAAAGAAGGACTTATCTGGAGTGCATGCAGACTTCAATAGACATGACATGCTTCTTGGACTGGATACCCGATCTGCGCAACTATCCAATCTCTTGTAAACCCATTATGACTCGTGTTTTTAAAATCGAGAAACCTTGCCAGTACCCTTTCAGTGCCAATGGTTGTAAGGAATTCCTTCTTCTCGATCAATGGCGCCCTTAGCGGGTTTTCGCCAATTGACCTCTCTCATTTCTCTTCTCACCATCGCCTTATAGTGCTCTTTGTGAATTTTCACTAACAAGACTCTCATTTTTAATTTCTCTGCTCACCATCATCTTACGGTGCCCGTGTGGGTTTTCACCAATAAGACTCTCTCATTTTATTTCTCTCGTTTGATTATATCAGATCCAAGCAACTGCATTCTCCAATTCTTGAACCTTTTCATCGCTTGATCAGAAGGACTTGAACAGGATTTGGGGTAAAAGAATTTTGGATTGAATTACAACTTTGGAACCATTCATGCGGGATCATTGGTGAACCATCATAACATCTGCCCCAGTTTCACTTTTGGGGAAATTTGGATTTTTGTTTTGGTGTGGCTGAACCCCAGAGAGAGGCTGCCTACGTATCCTTTCGGAATCAAGTCGAACGTAGTTCAGGGAACTTTGTTTTTGATTTTCGATTTTGATCTTTTTACAAACTTTTTCGGGTTCCGAAGAGGGTAATGAAAGAAAGGTAACCGACTCAAAGGGTTAGCAAAGGGTAGAACTGTTTGGGGTAGCGAGAATGAAAGCCTTCGTCATCCCAATTGGATAGTATTATTGCCGCAGAAAGATTAAACATAATACCTTTTGACTGCGTCTGCATTTATTGCTATTTCAGGATCATTTCCTTCAATGTCTCCCAAGTAAAATGCCCCTTTTGGCAACAGTTTTCTAATAATGTAGGGACCTTTCCAGTTCGCAGCGAACTTTCCTTTTGCTTGTTGGTGGTGAGGGAGAATACGCCTCATAACGATTTGCCCCACTTCAAAATTTCTAGGCCGCACTTTCTTGTTGTAGGCACGGGCCATTCTTTGTTGATACAACTGCCTGTGACAAACTGTGGCAATTCATTTTTCATCAATCAGGGTTAACTGTTCTAGACGGATTTTGACCCACTCAATGTCCTCAATTTCAGCTTCAACAATGATCCGAAAAGATGGAATTTCAACTTCTGCAGGTATTACGACTTTAGTGCCGCAAACCAATAGATAGGGTGTTGCCCCAATCGATGTGCGCACAGTTGTGCGATATCCCAACAATGCAAATGGAAACTTTTCATGCCATTGTTTCGAACTCTGGATCATATTTCTAAGAATATTCTTGATGTTCTTGTTTGCTGCTTCAACGGCACCATTAGCTTTGGGCCGATAAGGGGTAGAGTTCCGATGCGTGATCTTAAATCGTTCGCATATCTCCCTCATCAAATGACTATTCAAGTTTGCAGCATTGTCCGTAATGATAGTTGTAGGGATACAAAAACGGCAAATGATGTTGGAGTCCTTTTGTACAGGACTTCTCCGCTCAAGAAGAAGCTCCCGGCAAGCCTTCTAATGGTTTTTTTTCGATCTCCACTGGCTTTCTCGGGATATTCCCTTGTTTTCAAAAACATCTTGATATCATGGTACCATGGCTGAACATTTGACTCCACCTCAACCGTGTTGCAATACCCATGCCTTTCTCGGATTTGGATTTCCAACGGGTCAATATGGACATTGCCTGGATATGGCAACATCGAGGCCAAGGTAACGAGTGCATCGGCTAACTCATTGTGAAACCGAGGGACGTACCTGAACTCGATGGATTTGAACCATTTTCTAAGATCCTCCACATGTTGCCTGTATGGTATAAGTTTGACGTCCCGAGTTTCCCATTCTCCCTGAGCCTGTCGGATAATCAGATCTGAATCTCCCATGATTACCAATTCTTCCACATTTTGGTCTATTGCCATGTTCATACCCATAATGCACGCTTCATACTCGGCAGTGTTGTTTGTGCAGAAAAACCGGAGCTGGGTTGTGGATGGATAATGCTGACCAGTGGGTGAGATCAAGATTGCCCAATCCCGACACCTTTTGCGTTCACCGCTCCATCAAAGAACATTTTCCAAGCATTGGCATCTTCTGAAATTACCTCAACTGAATTCATTTCCTCGTCTTGAAAGTAAGTACTCAAAGGATGATATTCATCATCAACAGGGTTTTCAGCTAGGTGATCCGCTAGAGCCTGAGCTTTCATGGCCGTGCGACTGACATAGACTATATCGAACTCAGTGAGCAGGATTTGCCATTTTGCCAACCTCCCTGTGGGCATCGGCTTCTGGAATATGTATTTTAAAGGATCCAACCTGGTGATGAGGTAAGTGGTGTAGGCCAACAGGTAATGCCTAAGCTTCTGTGCGACCCAAGTTAGGGTGCAGCAAGTCCTTTCCAACAGGGTATATTTGGCTTCATAACTAGTGAACTTCTTGCTCAAGTAGTATATTGCCTGCTCTTTCTTCCTGGTCACATCATGTTGCCCGAGGACACAGCCAAAGGAATTCTCCAAGACTGTCAGGTACAAAAACAAAGGCCTCACAGGTTCGGGTGGGACCAAGACTAGCAGGTTCGACAGATATTCTTTGATTTTGTCAAAGGCTTCTTGACACTCATCTGTCCATTTAATCGCGGCGTCTTTCTTCAACAACTTGAATATGGGTTCACAGGTGGAAGTCAACTGAGCGATGAACCGGCTGATGTAGTTCAACCTTCCCAACAAACTCATAACCTCTTTCTTGGTTCTCGGATGAGGTAAATCCCGAATAGACTTTATCTTTGTTGGATCTAGCTCAATGCCCCTCCGACTGACTATAAATCCCAGAAGTTTCCCAGATGGAACTCCGAATGCACATTTTGCCGGGTTTAGCTTCAAATCATACTTGCGCAGACGCTCAAAGAACTTTCTCAGAACCCGAACATGGTCATCCTGTGATTTGGACTTAATGATCACATCGTCCACATATACCTCAATCTCTTGGTGCATCATGTCATGAAAGATAGTAGTCATAGCTCTCATGTACGTTGCCCCAGCGTTCTTCAGACCAAAAGGCATGACCCTGTAACAATAAGTGCCCCAGGGTGTGGTGAAGGCTGTCTTTTCCGCATCTTCTTGATCCATAAAGACCTGATGATATCCAGCATAACAATCCACGAATGATTGTATCACATGTTTGGCACAGTTGTCAACGAGGATGTGGATGTTTGGCAGAGGAAAGTTGTCCTTGGGACTTGCTTTGTTCAGATCCCGATAGTCAAAACACACTCAGGTTTTCCCGTCTTTCTTTGGCACTGGGACTACATTTGCCAACCATGTGGTGTACCGGACCACTCTGATCACACCCGCTTTCAACTGCTTGGTGACCTCTTCTTTGATCTTGTCACTAATATCAGTTTTGAATTTTCTTTTTTTCTGCTGGACAGGGGGACAATCGGGGTAAGTTGGCAATTTGTGCATCACTAGATCAACACTTAATCCTGGCATATCATCACAGGACCAAGCAAACACATCTTTGAATTCAAACAATCAGTGTATCCCTAGTTCTTTCATCTGTGTGAATGCATAACATGGTTTCTTGGACCTCTTCTGAACTACCCAAATTTACTAGCTCGGTTTCATTAAGATTTGGCTTAGGCTTATTCTCAAATTGTTCCGATTCTCTATTTATTTCCCTAAAAGCCTCTTCTTCATCGTATTCCGGTTCATGATTCATTATTTCACAATTAGACAGCGTGTTTGGATCTGGGCATGAAGTTCGCAAGCATGTCATGTTATTTAAAGCCGCATTATTAGAACTGCAAGAAGAAATAAGAAAAAGTAACAAAAATCAGAAAGAATAAAGAGAGAGATTCATGAACGATGAAATATTGATTTCATTTCATTGAATTTTGAAGATAACAGGGTTTAACTTGGAATTTAAAGACAGTAAACTAAAGGAAACATCCAAGCTACACCCTGGAATAACTCGTGATGTAGAAAAGGTGGCAAGACTGGACTACCGGGATTCCCGCCTGACTAGGAACGGAGTAGCCTTCCAGTTTTGCAACTTGGCATTGGGCCCTATATACAGCACCTCAGCGGTGCTCGAGCTTTCTCCCTGCTGGACCATGTGGGTTTTATACAACATCTGCCTCATGGCCCCATATATTTCTTCAATTTCTTCGGGCGTGAAGGCCTCATCTTTATCTTCTGTGTACTTGGGCTTGACGAATGTTTTGAATAGATGCGGGATTGGTTGAGGCAAGAACCAACCATTGTTCTTTCGCTCATTTCCCATGTTTCATCAGCTGGCGTGGCTTGAAAACCTACACCACAGAACTTCTCGCTAGCAGCCATAGTAATAGGTTCTGTGATACCTTGCAATGATGTCCCGACCCCTTCCCGGGCTTATCACCATGCTTGATCGTTTCCTTGGCAACCATAATTGATGCATTTGAGAGAAAAGGTTGAGGACACGGGCTTCTTTCTTCACATTAGTCTGCGACCACAACCTCGAAAGCTTGATAGACTATATGTTCGCTACCTTCCCTTGCTTCAAGACATGGGACTGACGGGTCCCGATAAATTGATTGCTCGTCCTCTCCGTGGACCACGATCTCCTGATGTTCATATTCCAATTTCACCATCTGGTGGAGAGTGGAAGGTACGGCCCCTGCGGCGTGGATCCAAGGCCTTCCTAAGAGGAAATTATAAGAAGTGTCCATGTCTAGAACCTGAAATGTCACCTCGAAATCCACAAGAAAAATAGTCAAAATCAAATCGATCTCGCCTATGGTGTCTCTTTTGATGCCATCAAAGGCACGCACACAGACATTGTTAGGCCTGATTCTCTCAGTCCCAATCTCCATTCTTTGCAAAGTAGAGAGAGGGCAGATATCAACTCCGGATCTGCCATCCAGCATGACTCTTTTCACCTAGTACCCCTCGCATTTAACTGTCAGATGAAGGGCTTTGTTGTGGGCATCTCTTTCCGGGGGCTATTCATTCTTGCTAAATGAGATCTGGTTGACTTCAAAGAATCTTTCTGCCATCCTTTCCAGTTGTTCAACAGTGGTTTTAATCGGAACATAAGCTTCATTGAGGATCTTTATCAACACTTTCTGATGCTCGATTGAGCTCAACAGTAGGGACAGGAGTGAGACTTGTGAAGGAGACTTCCGGGGTTGGTCTATTACCTCATAGTCCGCAGTTTTCATTTTACGAAAGAATTCTTCAGCCTCCTCAGCACTGACAGGCTTCTTGAGTGGGAAACGCTTCTTTTTGGCTTTGTTCAAATCCTCCAAGTTAAGGTATTTCTCAGCTGGGTTAGTTTCATTTGCTTCCCCTAGGACCTCTTTTCCCTTGTATGTCACTACCGCTTTGTTGTAATTCCATGGGATGACAGTGGGGTCTGTCATGGGATTCTGTGGGGCGCGGCCAATAACCACGGGCTCATTCAGCCTTGGTGAAATTACTGGCCCCCGTACCACATAGGTCCCTTTAGGCACGTACATCTTAGGTCCCTTGTTCAGCTCGAACCTTCTTGGAGGGCTCAACGTCATTTGTTCTTTCTTGTGACCCCGGGGAACATAAAGAATGGCATCTTTTGGGGGTACTGCCCCAGTTTTTGTTTCCACTTATTTTTCTACACTTTGAGGGGTGGGTTCATTCTTCTTCTCCCCCTTGTCTTGCTTTGTAGCAGCCTTTGGTTTCTCTTCGACATCAGT
This sequence comes from Nicotiana attenuata, assembly GCF_001879085.1. Taxonomy (NCBI): domain Eukaryota; kingdom Viridiplantae; phylum Streptophyta; class Magnoliopsida; order Solanales; family Solanaceae; genus Nicotiana; species Nicotiana attenuata. Next base: position 231,677 of record NW_017671088.1, on the reverse strand, counting down.
GATGGCAATGATAGCTTTCAAAGCGGGATCAAACTCCTTATCTTCACAAATAATCCCAATGACTGGTCCATTGTTGTGAGCCGGTAATGGGTTGTTGGTCACATTAGGAATTTCTTCATCCTTCAGCACTATCCGTTTTTTCTCTATGAGATTTTCAACCGCCCTTTTTAGAGTCCAACAGTCTTCAGTGTCATGTCCTTCCACCCCAGAATGATAGGCACATCGGGTACCGGGTCGGTAGGAAGGTGACTCTGGGTTTTGTCTATTTGGGGGGTACAGGTTGTAGCAAACCCATTTGGACCAGTTTAGGAAAAAGGCTAGAGTATGATTCACCAATGGATGTGAAGTTTGTTCTCCTGGGTGGCTATCAAGCACGGGCATTGTAGGGGAAATTATTTTGTGGAGGTCGAGGATTATACTGAGCTTGGCGGGGAGAGTTATTTCTAGGAGGTGGAGCTCTGTTTTGGTTAAACTGTTGTTGTGGCCGAGCGTATGGCTGGGCGTTCATCACTGCGTAAAGCTGGGGGGCATAGCATAAGCCACAACTTGGTGGGATAATAATGTTGTGGGGTGGTTGGTTAGAAGTAACTTCTGGGTGGACGGGGGTTTCTTGGACCTGAAGCCGCCATTGCCACTTCTTCCTTTTTCTTTCTATTCGCTACACCTCCAGACCCGCTTTGAATTGCTTGGGATGTAGCTCTTATGGCAGATTGGCTCAATATGCGCCCTGTTTTCAGACCGTTTTCGACCATCTTACCAATCTTGATGGCCTCAGCAAACGGTTTCCCCATTGCAGACATCATATTCTGAAAGTAGTCAGCCTCTTGGGCTTGCAGAAAAACACTCACCATTTCTGTTTCATCCATCGGGGGCTTGACCCTGGCCGCTTGTTCGTGCCAATTAACAGCATATTCTCGAAAACTTTCCGATGACTTCTTCTTGAGATTCGACATAGAATTCCTGTCGGAAGCTATGTCTATGTTATACTGAAACTGCCTGACAAAATCTCAAGCTAGATCATCCCAAATGTGCCAACGAGATATGTCCTGATCCATGTACCACTCGGATGCAATGCCCACTAGACTTTCTCCGAAATAAGCCATGAGAAGCTCCTCTTTTCCTCCTGCCCTCTTAGTTGATTGCAGTACCTCTTGAGGTGGGCTATGGGGTCCCCATGCCCGTCGTACTTCTCAAACTTGGGAGTTTTAAAACCCAGGGGTAGGTGAACATGTGGGAACATACACAAATCAGCGTAGGATACGCTTTTCTGACCACTTAAACCTTGTATATTCTTAAGGCTCTGTTCCATACTCCTCATCTTCCGAGTGATTTCTTCCTGCTCTGGGTTCTTTGTAGTTTTCTCCTGTCCGTGGTAAACTCATACCGGGGCTGTTGGGGGTAGGAATTGGTAGTGAAATGGGTCATTTCTGGTGGTAAGGATGGTACTTGAAAAGTGAAAGATGATGGATCAAAGTTTGGCCTTGGCAAAGTGGGTTGTGCCGTGGCCGAGGAAGGTGGCGCAGTGAATATGTTGGAGGCCACACCCGAAATTAACACCTGGGGGCGAACCTCAGAAGGTGTTCCGGCAAAGTGGGCTGAGATGGTAGGATATCCAAGCGGAGTGTTTGGGTAATTTATTGGGACGTTAGAAGTTCCACTTGCCCTATGAAGTAGCTCAGGGAAACCAGGTATCGTACTCGATGGCTCTCTACCATTGGACCAGGCGTCCCACATTTCCAACATGCGGAGACGCAAAACTCTGTTTTCCTCAGCAGCCGCTGACTCTGAAGTTGGGATGGCCGAGATTGGGCTATCCTCTGGAATAGGAACTGTTGGCAGATGACTCTCTGATGACATTTCAAAACTTCCTTTTGATCTTGTGATGTAAGGATGTGAAGCCAGATTACCACAAAACCAACCACCTTGATATAGAACCTGAATTAATAGCAAACACAACAAACCGGTTAGTGTGAGCCAATTAACACATAGGGAATCGCACGTTGGAGTGTGATACACCTATACAGTTAAATGCATTTCTATATGTTTTGCAACGGTTGCATGTTTCATCCCGGCTTTCGTTTATCTCCCCAACTTTTCTTTCTTTTGGAACTTTTCATCTTTTGCTCTCTTTTGTACTTTGTCATCATTTTTCCCTTTTATTCCTGCTTTCTTCTCCTTTGTTTCCTCTCTTTTTCTTGCTTTCTCTCTTTTCTCTTATTTTTTTTCTCTTTTTCTCTCTTTTCTTTTATTCAAATTATTCAAAAATATGACCGGATCCGATTAGGATTGCCTACGTATCACGACACCGCATGAATCAGATCTTCACGTAGTTCAAGGAATAAATGCAAAAAATAAAGAAACAATTTTTGGGGGTTTTTGTTTTCAAATTTTCATTAATAAAAACTTCTACCTTTCTCTATTACAAAAGACTCACCATACTTTTCTAGGGATTTAAAAACTAACAACAGACTCGAAACAGACTTTAAAACTAGAAACTGAAATACAGACTCAAAAAAGGAAAATCAAGAGTACATAAGTGCTTCAAAAGTTGATTCAGGGGTCCGAAGGACATCAGTCGGTCTCGCTACGGGCCTGTGTGCAAGGTCTCCTTGAAGACGATCCAGGTAGTTCATGATTTGTCGAACAAAGGTCATTATTGCGGAGAAAAAGGTGGTTTGAGTCATGTCTTCACATTCATGGCACTTTGTGACGATGTAGTCAACAATTGCTCTAACTCTTTCCCTGATGATACCCTTTTCTTGGAGCAAACGCCCGATTTGTTGAGACCTAGCTTCTAGCACTTGGGCATTATGATGGTTTTGACCCTGCAGCTGTTGCATATCTTCTTCTAGTTGGGACATTAATGCATAACAATGTTCCCTTTCCGCCCTAAAGTTCTTAGCTTGTTTGGCCATCTCATTCTCGAGGGAAGGTAGCCTTTTCAACTATCTTACGAACTCCGCCCGTCCCTCTACGTTCTTTTTCAACTGTGCCTGGGCCCTTGCCAGATTATCCTCGGATTTTTCCTAGTCATCCTAGTATTCAGATATTTTTCTTCTAAGACCATTTATGAGTCTTTCATCCGCTCGGCTTCTTTCTTGATTCTCAGCAGCTATCGTCATTTTTGGATTTGGTCTCGAAGGGCTTTGTTTTCTTGAGCCAGCTTCTTCTTTTCCCCTTCATCAGCAGCAGCTTGTACACTATTGTCAAATTTAAGATCTCGGATTTGTCCCTCCAATTTGCTTATTGTGGCTCTGTAGTTTGTCTCTTTTGCCAACCAATCCCATTGCTCCCGTGACTAATCAGTGAATTGCTGGACATGAGATCTATTAGCAGGCCGTTCGGGCTCTTAATGGACTTGAAACCTTTTGCCAAACCGTGTTGTGTAACTAGGTTCTAGCTAGCCTTTGGATAGATCCCTTACCCGAGTCTTTGGCTCTAGAAACCTGCACTGATTCCAAATCTGACGAACTTTTGCTTCTAGGAACACAACTTTTGGACCCAATTCGATGACTTGTCAGCTCAGATCTTCATCATGTGGAATAGTTTGGTACCTGCCTAGCTGGCGTAGCACCCTGTGCGGAGCATATGGCAAGATAACACACCTCGACTGACATGTAAATGACTTCAGTGATCGGGTGCCAACCGAATGTCCACTTAATTTTGTTTGAAGTTAAGGAGCTCAAATGTGCGAACCATGCCTCCGTACCTTTTGGAAATTCATGACCCTCTAACCGGTTTTCATGTTCTTCAATGCAATTTAGACCAGTCATACCATAGTTCATGTTTCCTGGATGGTGGCAAAGATGTTCTTGTATCCAAAGTTGTAGAAGCAAGTTACAACCCTCAAAAAATTTCCCCCTTCTCGGCAAACAGTTAGAGCTCGATAAATCTCTGCTAATATCATTGGAACAAGGGTGACATTAGCCTTTTTAGTCATGACATTGGCCATTCCCACGAAGCCCAATTCTATATTTCAATCCTTTCTTGGGAAAATTAAGACACCCAAGAATGCCACTATAAAAGCCAGTCCCCGACGTGCTTCCCATTTATATTTGTTTCCTGAATGAGTTAGACCAGTATCTGGAGCCTCAAAACCGTGGGGATCGCCATAACGCCGGTACAAAAAGTAGAATGTGCAAAATCCCTTGGATAGATTTCCATCTTTAACCTCCCGACTGATGCTCAAAAGGTACAAAAACTTATGAGGAGTCACTGCTCTTGGTGCCACTGGGTACCGAATTCTGAGATTCCCACTAAGACCGGCATAGCCCGCTATTTCCTCAAGCGTGGGGGTTAGCTCAAAATCAGAAAAATGGAACACATTATGCGTCGTGTCCCAAAAAGGTATTAAAGCCTCAATTATATCCAACCTCGGTTTAATTTTTAGAAGACCAACAAGATCGCTCAAAGCTTTTACCACAGTATCTCTGCTGACTTTCCCTAAGTCGTTCCACCACATATGGAGTTCTAATGGGATTTCTTGAAGGACTGTGAAAGGTTCATTTTCAATTGTGCTCATCCTGCACATTTATTTAAACTGATTGGCTAAAAAACCATGATTTATTTTGACTCAAAAGAAAATTATCAGTTTTCAAAAATTTTCATTTCAAAACAAAACCGCCTTTGCAAATACGGCGCTTCAGTACCTCAGGAAAGAAGATTTTAGGGTTGTCTCCGCTAATCGGCCAAAATTTAAAAAAGGAACCATAGGTGGGTATTCTTGCAAAAGCAGCCTTCCGGCGCCATTTTGGGGACATTTCGGCTATTTAGACAAGAACGACATTACCTAACTTATTTATGACAAAATAAAAACAACATTTTTTTCTTTTTGGGTTATTTTTTGCAAAAAATGGAGTTGGACCCGGTGAGGGTTGCCTACGTATCCTACATCCAGTGAGAATCAAACTTGCGTAGTTCGGGAAGATTGGGAATTGAGTAAATAAACTAACTCTTTTTTTTTGTTCGTTTACTTTCTAAAACTCAAACCATGAAAGCTTTATGAAAAAGAAAATTATTTTTTGATTTGACTTTTTTTTTGTTTTTTTTTTTTTTGAAATTTTCGAAAGAAATGCTTTAAAAGAAGAAAGTAAATATTTTTTTTCGAATTTTTGATTTTGATTTGATTTTTATTTTTTGAAAGAAAGACTTCTAAAAATTTCTTTTCTTTTGATTTGAACTTTGAGAAATTCAAATTAAAAGGAAAATATTTTTGTTTGAATTTTTATTTGTTTTCTCTTTTTCTAAAGAAGAAAGAAAAATATTTTTTTTGGATTTTGGATTTTGCCTCTTAATTTTCGAAAAAGGGACTTTTAAGGAAATATTTTGGATTTATAAATTTTTTATTTATTTACAAAAGTACTTCTAAAGAAAAACGGAAATACTTTTTGACTTCAATTTTTCTAAATTTTTTTTTCTTCTCTCTTCTTTTTTTTTTTTAGCATTTACGAAAGAAAGACTTTTAAACAATGAAAAGATTTTTTTTATTCTCTTTTTCTTTTGAATTTTTGGGAAAAATACTTCAAAATAAAGGAAACCCGTATGTTGGATTTTGATTTTTATTGATTTTTCTTTTTATTTTTTTTCCATATGAAAGACTTCAGAAAGAAGGAAACTATTTTTGAGTTTAAAAACTTCATCTTTTTTTTTTTTAGTTTTCTAAGGAAATGCTTCTAAAGAAGGAATTAATAAAAAATTGGATTTTTTTTTAAAAAATTTGGGCCGGAACCGATGAGGTTCGCCTACGTATCTAACATCCGGTGAGAATCAGACCCGCGTAGTTCGGTCAGTTTTGACGGAACGGGGAAACATAGCACTTGAGAATTCAGCTTTTGAAATGACTTTTCTTTTTTTCAGAATTCAGTAGAGTTTCAGAATTTTCTAAATACCTACCTCTCAATTTTTTTGATTTTCTTTTTTCTTTTATTTTTCTTTTTTTTCTTCTTTTTTTTTCTATTCTAGAAGCCGGTCAACATGCAAGCCGAAACAAACAGGTGCGCAAATAGCACGTAAGGTGCATCAGGATTGTCTTTTTTTAATTTGGGTACACCTGTGACGGACCCAACCCCTGTGTTGAGTCCCTTAAGTCAAATGCACGTGATGCAAACAAGCGCTCCTACTAGGGATCTGGCATGAGGCTTTGTTACTAGGTTTAAAACCCAGGGTGTATTGTTCTAGACCTGGCTTACCCGAGCGGACAGCTCGAGCCGAGGGGGGGCAGCTACCGGGAATATAGAAGTTTCACCGGCTTTGAAACTTGTCTAAACCTCGTTTTAAAATTGGGATATAACTCTAACAGAAAAGAAGTTACACGAAGTGCACACTTCCCAGATGATTTAGAAGACTCAGAGAGTGGAGGGTTTCGTAGCAATTTATATACAGTTCAAGCAATATCAAAGTGGTAAAAAGCAGCATTTAGCACATTAGGCTCAAACATGTAAAATTAGATAATAGATAAAAGCCAACAATAATAGTTATTCTATGCTCGAATTCTTAAACCCTGAACAAAAGTTCTGGGTTCTTATCCCCAGCAGAGTCGCCAGAGCTGTCACACCTCCTTTTTTACCACCCGAGGGGGATATAAGGGAGTTTTTCCAATTTAAGTGACATTATTCAAAATGGGATTACTTTATTTATTTTTCAGAGTCGCCACTTGGAATATTTTATTTGGTATCCCAAGTCACCGGTTTATTTTAATCCCAAATCGAGGAGAAATGACTTTATTTAAAAGTCTGCGAAACCAGAAATTCTAGATAAGGAATTTTGTTAATATGGGAGAAGGTGTTTGGCATTCCTGGGTTGTGTGGTTCTAGCACGGTCGCTTAAACTATTAATAACTGGCCTATTATCTGATTTACTACACGTTTTAAACAAATTGTGCATTTTTAGCTTTATAACCGCTTTTAATTATTTTTAAACTGCTTTTAGGAAGATTCAATATTATTTAAAACACGTCTTAAACCTTGCTACATGAAATGCACCAGCGGTTCGCGACACGTTCTATTTAACATTGTTGAGAAATTAAAATTGGGTCACATGAAATGTACACCCGAATTTATTGATTAAAAATCACAACTACGTCACCGGAACCGTACCCGTAGCTATGATTGAATTATTTAAAGAACGCGCCTAAAGCAACTACGAAGGTTTAAATTAATAACAACATTTATGAGGGCCATGGAGAGTGTAATAGATAGCACACCTCAATTTCTACAAGGATTAACTGTTGAATTAATTTCACGAGGGCCATGGGTTAAGGGGTTTTATGGTACACCTCAATTTGATTTTAACTAACGGAGATTATAAGGCTAAGATCATAATTTAAACTAGAATTCCTTAACTTAAAGTCAGGCCCTTTGAATTTCTGTTGGAAACTACCTTGGGCGAAGACGCCCAACATTTGATGAAGCCCAGAAATACATTAGCTTTGAAAAAACTGGTTTTAGGCTCCAAAATTGGGCCCAGCAGAATGAGAGTTCCAGGGGCCTTGCTTCGTTTAGATTTTAATTAAGTATTTGCCCACGTTGGGCTTCAAGCGGGCCCAATTGCTATTGTGTTCTAGTTGGGCCTATCTGCCTTTGAAATTAACGGCACTTGCATATTTACAACAACTAAATCTCAGTTTTCTTCTAAGTAAAATAAGTATTCAAAACACAATCCTAATTTTAAAATTTAACCATGAGTTGCAAGATAAAAGAAGCATACACTTAAACCATGATCTATAAGGTAAAAGGAAAGCCTGGATTTAGGCTCAGGACCCAGGCCCAATGACCTAAGTCTAGATTGATCAAATTCGTTTGGGCCCAAAATTCAGCCCTGACTACCCTTACAGATTGGGCTCACAACTTAGTCCATTGTGTCACTATACATATGAAGACGTTATGGTAGTCCTACCAATAGTTTAAAACAAAATGAAAGCTTCACTTATTACAACTTTTCACATCAGAATACAACTTTCTTAAGAAAATCAGAATTATTACATGATAATCCTATTAAATACATAATATACTAATCTAAACACTAAACTATTACAATCCCTATATGACCAATGAACATTGCCTTTCTTGGACATTGCTTATCCATCAAAGCTGTGCCTCTCATATGAACAATACTGGATTTCAGTAGTCTTGAACAGTAGAATGTTTGTATTTTTTAGCCCTTGGACCTGCTGACCAAATCCGCAGGTAAACAGCTTACAGCCAAAACAAACAAAGAAAGAAAAACAATGGTTTTGAATAAAGAGGAGGTTGTCAGATAGAAGGAAGGGGGAAGAAAAGGAAACATAACCACACACTTCATTAATTACCCAGACCTCAAACATGGGGATCTAATCATGTCATATGACCAATGCAACAGGGAATCAGCATATACATCAACAACCAATGCTAGACCCATACAAGAAAATCACTACTCATGATATAAAAAAACCCAAAGGGGCATAGATTCACACTTTTTTTTAAAAAAAAACAAAGAAAGAAACTTCAACACTATTGTAACTCCAGCATACAAGTCACAGAAGGAAAAATAGAAATGTGCAAACATTGGCAAAGCAAAGACCAACTTGTATTCATCTCAAGTTTCAATATAAATACTTCAACATGGAGGAAACATGTGTACCTTGAAACAGCAATTAAATAACAACATCTAAAATGAAGGAAATAGCTGCTGGAAGCTTCAGAATCACAGAAACAACAATAGTAATCAAGCAGCTTCAACAACCAAGTGAATCCCAGAGTTTCAAAAACCAAAACCAAACACTTGAAAGCCAAGAAATTCCCCCAGTAAATAACCTCAGAAAACTCTCTATTTTTCAATCCATTTTTTTTCAGCTTATGAACCAAAAGAGGAAAGTTTTTTTTGAATCTTTCTAAGGTTTTTGTAAAATCTAGACAAAGAACCTTTTTGCTGAGAATAAGGCTGATGATTGCTAATGATTGTCTCCCCCCTTTTCAGAGTGAGTGATCTTATATATATAGGCCTTAGCCCGCCCGCCTACCAATCAAAGAGGCTGAGAGTAAGCGTAAGCTCACCAGGAAGCTCGAAGGCTGCCTTGGGAGGATATCTTTTAGGCATATTCCTTATCCTAGGGAATAAATAGTACTGTCCTTTTTACAGCCCTTGGTACAGCTGTTCTATATTTCAGCATCTTTTTTATAACAGCTAGGACAGCTGTACACTTCTAGGAAGTTTCAGATTTTTAGCCTAAGTGTAAATCCATTTTTACCCTTTGAATTATCACTTATTTCAGTTTTTATCCTAACCTTTTTTTAGGTTCAGTTGAGTCCCTAAAGTTCCTACTGATTTTCAAATCAGGACACACACAAACGATCCTAGGGAAGATCAGAAATCTAAATCAAAAAGGCCTAGGAGAAACATAAGGTTGCCATCTAGAACTAAAAGCTAAATCAATCCATAAGAAAAAATGTTCTCCTAATTAAACCTAAACTAATGACTGGATCAGGGCATCTATTAATTGCAAAATGAACCTAAATTCTACAACAACAAACAAAAGAGAAGAAGAAGAGACAAAAAAAGATAACAGGAAAGCAACAAACAGAAACAGTAAGGACTAGTTCAACTCATGCAATTTAGTATTAAGATTCAGACATGCTCCAATCGGTCAAGAACAAGTAAACAACTAAGCATGTGAAGGAAATCTGAAATTAAGCCTAAACATGCGGCTAATCAGAAATGTGAACTAGAAAAGGGAAAAGAAAACGAAGAGAAATGAAATCATGGGGAAACTGAGTAAATAACAAACTAAACTAAAAACGAAACCTAAACTACATGATTAGTTCCTAATGATAAAATAAAAAAGGGGACAACAAAAAATCTAGAACATGTGATTATAGACAGAACAAACACAAAGAAAAATCAATCAAAGGAAAGGAAACAGAGACGGCCAAGAGAAGAGAAAAAGAAAAGAATATAGAAACACAGCCTAGAAAATTACCTATAGTGGAACAAACTGGAACCGAAAGAATTGGTTGGATCTTGGACTAGTTAGGGTCAGCTTGAAAAAATAGGTCAAATCCACATGAATCAACTACTCTCATCAAAAGCAGTTGACTCATGTAGAATTGAGCCATTAAAATCCCAGAATCGACTCCGCAGAGGTCTTTTAGTTCTTCAAATCCTCGATCTGAAATTGCTCGATTTTGAGGGGCTTTGTGGGCAAACCAGTTGAGGATTAGGGGTGAGGGGAGTGAGGGGACAACCTGGTGAAGTTTTGGGTGGATTTTAGGAGTTTAGGATTTTTGATATCGAAATTTAGATTTGTGATTCAAGGAATTTAACGAGGATTTGGGGAAACTGGTTAAGAGATTCGTAAAGAGGAGAGAAGGGGAGTCTGGGTTGTTAATTTGGGGTGGATTGGAGCACCGGAACCGCCGTGAGGCAATTTCCGGTGGGCGTTTTGTGGCGGAGGCGGCGATGGATTTTAGGGCGGTTAGGGTTAACTTTGATAGAGACGAGAGACAGAATGAGAGGGAGTAATGGGGGGGGGGGGTCTGTCTCATTCAGACAGTTATAACTAAAATGATAGAGCAGTACCGGGCTGTTGGATTAATGAGATCCAGCGGCTGTGATCAATCATTCACAAAACGGGGTCGTTCGGGGACCGTGGGAGCTGGACCAGGTGAGGCCTTTTTGGGCGTGGGTTAATTGGACGGGTTTTGGGGCAATTTTGGGTTTGGACAGATTTGGCCCAATCGCCTAAATTAAAATACCATTTCAATTAAACCCTTATTTTCCTTTTCTTTCTTTTTCTTCCTTTTTTTAATTAAAAATCCTAGTAAATAAAATCTTAAATTATCTAAATTGTAAAATTAAACCAACTATCTAATTATAAAAATAATTAACATCACATTATTCTAAATTAAAAGAGAAAAATCAATAAATTAAAAATTAAAAGACAAAAGATGTAAAAATGAGCTATTTTTGGGATTTTCAAATTCCTATAAAACAAATAATTACTGATTAATCCTAAAGAATGTGAAAACAAATCCTAAATGCAATGCATGGTATTTTTGGTGTTTTTTCACGATTTAAATAAAACTTAAACATGCACAAAATGCAAACAATCAAATAAAATTCTACAAAAATTCCTAAAATGGCAAATAATTAACAGAAAACCTATTTTCTTGGGATTATATAGGAGTATTTCGTATAGGGCAAAAATCACATGCTCACAATAACAGAGTCAAATAATCAGGAAAGAAATACAGCTCACACAGAGATAACAACCGGGAATCTCCCAGGATACCGTCTTGTAGTCCCAAATATAAATATCCAGTGGATCTCCCAGGATACCGTCTCGTAGTTCAAATGTAAATATCCAGTGGATCTCCCAGGATATCGTCCCGCAGTCCAACTCGTAGTGCGCGGGGATCTACCGGAATCCCGAACCGTAGTCCCAAATGTAAATACTCAGTACTAGGGGAATCTACCGGGTGAAGTCCCGTAGTTCCAATGTAAAAATGCAAGGGGATCTCCCGGAATACAAATCCGTAGTCCCAAAGTAAACATACAGGGGGATCTCCCGGGATACCGCCCCGTAGTTTCAAAGTAAATACACAGCAGCAACACGAAGAATACTTAATTCAATCAAATTTCACACCAAGGTAAAACAGGTACTTCTAACCTAGCATTATGCACATAATCCAAATAAGGCAGTTGAGCAAATAAGCAATTAAGTCAATTAGATATGCTTCCCTAAGCTAACAGCAGGCTAAAATTGCAAATAGTATAAACAGGAAAGGAGACATAACTTTAGTTACTTAATGAAAAACCGAATTTTCAACAATTAGCACAAGTACGCACTCGTCACCTCACGTACAAGGCATTTCAAATATCAACAATACCAAATCCTAAGGGGAGTTCCCCCACACAAGGTTAAGCAAGCCACTTACCTCGAACCCGCTCAAAATCAACCCGAAACCACGCTCTTGCCACGAGTACTCGACTCCAAATGGCCCGAATCTATTCAAATAAATTGTATTATGTAAATAACACTTCAAGTAACTAATTCAACTAATTAATTCTAAGTTAATACGCGAAATTAGGAAAAATGACCAAAACGCCCCTCGGGCCAACGTCTTGGAAATGGGTAAAATTTACATCAATGGAATCCTTATCTTCCCACGAGTTCATGCATATCAAATTTACCAAACTCAAACCACAAATGACCCCTCAAATCCCAATTCTAGGTCTCCAATTCCAAGCCCTAGTTTCTTCAATATCTACCCCCAAATTTTCCATAAATTTCAAGCCTAATCAATGAAATAACACCATAGGAACGAGTTTATGTTCAAAAATCTTACCTCAATGATGTTCCCTCTGATTCCCTCTTCAAAATCCCCCAAAAGCTCCAAAAACCGTTTTAAAATATGAAGGAAGTCTGAAAAATCGCGAAGGATGAAATATATACTCTCTGACCCAGGGATTCCGCACCTGCGGTCCTTTTTTCGCTTCTGTGGGCCCACTTCTGCGGCCTAAACTACCGCACCTGCGGATTTTCACTTAACGGTCTGGACCGCACCTACGATCACACTATTGCACCTGCGCCATCGCAGATGCGTCCTTAAGCCTGCTCCTGCAGCTCCGCCTGACTCCCTCTTGGCCGCTTCTGCGCCTTGCTTCCACATATGCGGGAGTTGCACCTGCGGCTTCCCAACCGCAGATGCGGTTATGACAGCAGCTATAAAACTTCAGCTGCAACTTCCAATTTCCTAACTTTCCGTCAACCATCCAAAATCACCCCGAGGCCCCCGGGACATCAACCAACAGCACGAACAAGTCATATACCACTACCCATACTTATACCAATCTTCAAAACACCTCAAACAACGCGAAACACCAAATCATCATCGAATTCAAGCCTAAGAATTCCAAAAACTTCCAAATTACGCTTTCGATCAAAAAGTCTATCAAACCTCGTCCGAATGACCTGAAATTTTGCACACACGTCACATTCAACACTACGCAGCTACTCCAACTTCCGGAATTCCATTCCAACTCTTAGATCAAAATCTCACTATCTAACCGGAGACTTCAAAAAATTCAACTTTCAGCATTTCAGCCAAAATAAGCTACGGACCTCCAAAACACAATCCGAACACGCTCCTAAACCCGAAATCACCCAACGAAGCTAACGGAACCAATGGAATTCCATTCTGAGGCCATCTTTACACTGTTCCGACTACAGTCCAAATTTTAAAACTTAAACTCCCATTTAGGGACTAAGTGTCCCAAAACTCTCTGAAACTCCAAATAAATCCTCCCGGCAACTCACAATAGCAGAAATAAATACGGGGAATCCAGTTAATAGGGGATCGGGGCGTAAATTCTTAAAACGACCGGTCGGGTCGTTACATCCTCCCACACTTGAACATTCATTCGTCCTCGAACGAGCATAGAAACATACCTAAAGTAGTGAAAAGATGAGGGTAACGGCTGCGCATATCCTACTCGGTCTCCCAAGTCGCCTCCTCGACCGGTTGACCCCTTCACTGATGCAATGTTCTTTGACCATAGCTTTCGAACCTGCTTGTCCAAAATTGCCATTGGCTCCTCAATATAAGATAGATCCTTGTCCAACTGGACTGAACTGAGATCCAAAACGTGAGACGGATCACCGTGATACCTCCGGAGCATCGAAACATGAAATACCAGATGAACTCCTGCCAAGCTGGGAGGTGGCAAGCTCATAAGCAACCTCCCCAACACGCCTCAATATCTCAAAAGGTCCAATAAACCTCGGACTCAACTTCCCTTTCATCCCAAATCTCATAACGCCCTTCATAGGCGAAACCCGAAGCATAACCCGCTCTCCAACCATATAGGAAATATCACGAACCCTCCGGTTTGCGTATCTTTTCTGTCTAGACTGGGCTGTACGGAGTCTATCCTGAATCACCTTAACCTTCTCCAAAGCATCCTGAACCAAGTCTGTGCCCAATAATATAGCCTCACTCGGCTCAAACCAACCCACCGGGGATCTACACCGCCTACCATATAAAGCTTCATACGGTGCCATCTGAATGCTGGGCTGATAACTGTTGTTGTAGGCAAACTCCACCAATGGCAAGAACTGATCCCAAGACCCTCCAAAATCAATCACACACGCACGGAGCATATCATCAAGAATTTGAATAGTGCGCTCGGATTGTCCGTCCGTCTGAGGGTGAAATACTTCACTCAACTCCACCCGAGTACCCAACTCATGTTGTACGACCCTCCAGAACTGTGATGTGAACTGAGTACCTCTATCTGAAATGATGGAAACTAAAATCCATACAGATGAACAATCTCCCAGATATAAATCTCCGCCAGGCGCTCCGAAGAATAGGTAGTACACACAGGGATGAAATGTGCGGACTTGGTCAGCCGATCCACAATCACCCAAATGGAGTCGAACTTCCTCAAAGTCCGGGGGATCCCAGTTACGAAGTCCATGGTGATCCGCTCCCACTTCCACTCCGGGATCTCTATTTGCTGAAGCAATCCACCCGGTCTCTGTTGCTCATACTTCACCTGCTGACAATTATGGCACCGAGCTACAAACCCAACTATATCTTTCTTCATCCGCCTCCACCAATAGTGCTGCCTCAAATCCTAGTACATCTTCGCGGCACCCGGATGGATGGAATACCGCGAATTGTGGGCCTCCTCTAGATCAACTCTTGAAGCCCATCAGTATTAGGTACACAAAATCGACCCTGCATCCTCAATACCCCGTCATTACCAATGGTCACATCTCTGGCATCGCCATGCAAAACCTTGTCCTTGAGGACAAGCAAATGAGGGTCATCAAACTGACGCTCCCGGATACGATCAAACAAGGAAGACCGAGAGACCACGCAAGCTAGAACTTGACTGGGCTCCGAAAGATCCAATATCACAAACTGGCTGGCTAAGGTCTGAACATGCATCGCCATGGGCCTCTCTGCTGCTGGTAAATAAGTTAAACTCCCCAAACTCCCTGCCCTGCGGCTCAAAGCATCGGCCACCACATTGGCCTTGCCCGGGTGATATAAAATAGTGATAGAATAGTCCTTCAGCAGCTCTAACCACCTACTCTAACCCAAATTAAGGTCTTTCTGCTTGAACAGATGCTGCAAACTCCGGTGATCACTATAAATTTCACAAGGCATACTGTATAAATAATGACGCCAGATCTTCGAGGCGTGAACAATAGCAGCTAACTCGAGATCATGGACAGGATAATTCTTCTCATGTACCTTCAACTTTTTGGACGCGTAGGCAATTACCCTACCGTCCTGCATCAATACCGCTCCAAGGCCAACCCTCGAGGCATTACAATAGACAGTATAAGACCCCAAACCGGTAGGCAATATCAAAACTGGGGCTGTAGTCAAAGCTGTCTTGAGCTTCTGAAAGCTCTCCTCACACTCTTCCGTCCACTGGAAAGGAGCACCCTTCTGGGTCAGCCTGGTCATAGGTGCTGCAATAGATGAAAGCCCCTGAACAAATCGACGGTAATAACCCGCCAAGCCCAGAAAATTGCGGATCTCTATAGCTGAGGATGGTCTGGGCCAACTCTGCACTGCTTCCACTTTCTTCGGATCCACCTGAATATCCTCTCTCGAAACCACATGACCCAAGAATGCCATGGAATCCAACCAAAATTCATATTTCGAGAACTTAGCATATCGTTTCTTCTCTCTCAAAATCT
Organism: Nicotiana attenuata; assembly: GCF_001879085.1. Taxonomy (NCBI): domain Eukaryota; kingdom Viridiplantae; phylum Streptophyta; class Magnoliopsida; order Solanales; family Solanaceae; genus Nicotiana; species Nicotiana attenuata. The sequence goes on along the minus strand of NW_017671088.1, from coordinate 215,983 downwards.
GGAGCACTGTCCTCAGGTGCTGCTCATGATCTTCCTGACTCCGAGAATATACCAGAATGTCGTCAATAAAGAAAATGACGAATGAATCAAGATATGGCCGAAATACACTGTGCATCAAATGCATGAAGGCTGCTGGGGCATTGGTCAGCCCAAATGACATAACAAGGAATTTGTAATGACCATATCGAGTCCTGAAGGCAGTCTTCGGGATATCTAGCTCCCGAATCTTCAACTGATGATAGCCTGAATGCAAGTCAATCTTAGTAAACACACAAGCACCCTGTAACTAATCAAACAGGTCATCAATACGGGGCAAAGGATAACGGTTCTTCACTGTAACCTTGTTCAACTAGCGATAATCAATACACATACGCATAGAACCATCCTTCTTCTTCACAAATAAGACAGGAGCACCCCAAGGTGATACACTGGGCCGAATGAAACCCTTATCAAGCAATTCCTGTAACTGCTCCTTCAACTCTTTCAACTCAGGAGGAGCCATACGGTACGGAGGAATAGAAATGAGCTGAGTGCCCGGCAACAAATCAATGCCAAAATCAATATCTCTATTGGGCGACATGCCTGGAAGGTCAGCTGGAAACACATCAGAGAAATCCCGTACTAGTGGGACTGAATCAACTGTAGGGGTATCAATGCTGACATCTCTCACATAAGCTAGATACGCATCACACCCCTTCTCAACCATGCGCTGAGCCTTAAGGAATGAAATAACTCTACTGGAAGTATGATCTAAGGTACCCCTTCACTCTACTCGCGGTACACCTGGCATAGCCAGTGTCACGGTTTTTGCGTGACAATCAAGAATAGCATAATGGGGCGACAACCAGTCCATGCCCAGAATAACATCAAAGTCTACCATGCTGAGCAATAACAAATAGGCTCTGGTCTCAAAACCACTAAGAGCAATCAAACACGACCGATATACGCGGTCCACAACAAGAGAATCTCCAACAGGAGTAGAAACATAAACAGGAGAACTCAAAGAATCCCGAGATACGCCCAAATACGGGGCAAAATAAGAGGACACATAAGAATAAGTGGAGCCTGGATCGAATAGAACCGATGCATCTCTATGACAAACCTGGATAGTACCTGTGATGACAGAATCGGAGGCGACAGCCTCAGTACGGGCAGGAAGGGCATAGTATCTGGCTTGGCCTCCCCCTCAAGGGCGACCTCTACCTTCCCGACCACCACCTCTAGCTGGCTGAGCAGGTGGGGTAGCAACTGGTGCTGTGATCATAGCCTGAGAAGTCTGCGGGGCATGTTGTGGCTGAGAAGTCTGTGGAGGTGCACCCCTCCTAAGTCTGGGGCAATCCCTCACCATATGGCTTGTGTCACCACACTCAAAACAAGCTCTGGGAGGACGTGGCGACTGTGACTGGCTCGGGCCAGGTCTGCTGGACCGACCATTGGAAGCACCCCGTGCAGGAGGCGCGCTAGATACTGGTGGCGCATAATAAGGCTCCTGAGGTCTGGGAGGAGCTGGAATACCACTGGCTGCTGGAAGAGCTGAATGAACAGGGCGACTCATATAACCCTTACCATGATGACCAAAAGCTGGGGAACAGGCACCAGAATAATGGCCCGACTCTCGAGACCTCTTGGCCTCCCTCTCCTCTCTGTCCCTAGCATGCATACCCTCAATCCTCCTAGCAATGCTCACCACCTGCTGATAAGAAATATCCATCTCCAACTCACGAACCATGCTAGACCTGATGGTGGGAATAAGCCCCTCAATAAACCGGCGAACCTTCTCGCGAACAGTAGAAACCAAAGCTAGTGTATATCTAGCCAAGTCGGTGAAACAGACAGCATACTCTGAGACAGTCATAGTACCCTGGCGCAAATGCTCAAACTCTGCGCGCCAAGCGTACTATCTGAAAACTGAGCCCAAGTCAAGGAAGCTACCTCATCCGGACTGTCTAACTCATAAGCACGCCACCACTGATAGGCGGCACCTCAAAGCTGGAAGGTAATGAAGGAAACCCCGCTCGATCCTGATATACCCATGGTATGGAGGATACGGTAGCACTCCTCAAGAAATACAAGAGCATCATCTGAGGCTAGTCCGCTGAATGTAGGAGGCTGATACTTCTTGAACCTCTCAAGCCTCTTCCACTCCTCCTTTGAAGCTACTGCCCTCTCCTTGGGCTAAGCTGGGGCTTCCGGTTGTACAGGAATAATCTTTGGGACCTGATCAATATGCACTCGCTGCTTAGGAGTGCGGGCGGCGGGAGTCTGTGCTCCTCCCCCGGCCTGGGATGTAGCTGCAGCAAGGGGAAGCAACCCTTCCTGAGCTAGAGTGGTGTACATAGTCATAAACTGCGCCAGAGTCTCCTGGAGTGCTGGAGTAGTAGTAGCGGTAGGCGTATCAGGTGCCCGGAATCCCATGAATCACAAGCTAAGAGATACATAAAAAGCTCTAACTCCTGAAATGTCTATCAACAAGGAAAATACAGAAGGGCTAAACTAGTACAGAGAATAGAAAGGGACTCCTTGGTCTGCGAACGCGGCAGCTATACCTTAAAGTCTCTACAAAAGCGCCTCGCCTCAAGGGTGATAAGAATGAGTGAGAGTACCTAGATCTACACATGAAACACATGCGCAGAAAGGGCATGAGTACACCACAGCGGTACTCAGTAAGTGCCAAGCCTAACCTCGGTCGGGTAGTGATGAGGAAAGACAGGGCCCTACTGAGGTTAAATGAAATACAAGGTATAACAGTATAGAATAAGACAGTATAGTTAAGTGCAGCAGTAAGAAGTAACACAGGATAGAAAGAACAACAACATCTATAACATAGACAAATAATCACGGAAAGCAATACAGCTCACACAGAGATAACAACCGGGGATCTCCCAGGATACCGTCCCGTAGTCCCAAAGAAAATACACAGCAGCAACACGAAGAATACTCAATTCAATCAAATTTTACACCAAGGTAAAATAGGTACTTCTAACCTAGCATGTTGCACATAATCAAAATAAGGCAGTTGAGCAAATAAGCAATTAAGTCAATTAGCCATGCTTCCCTAAGTTAACAGCAGGCTTAAATTGCAAATAGTATAAACAGGAAAGGAGACACAATTTTAGTTACTTAATGAAAAACCAAATTTTCAACAATTAGCACAAGTACTCACTCGTCACCTCACGTACAAGGTATTTCAAATATCAACAATACAAAATCCTAAGCGGAATTCCCCCACACAAGGTTAGGCAAGCCACTTACCTCGAACCGGCTCAAAATCAACCTGAAACCACGCTCTTGCCACGAGTACTCGACTCCAAATGGCCCGAATCTATTCAAATAAATTGCATAATATAAATAACACTTCAAGTAACTAATTAAACTAATTAATCCTAAGCTAATACGCGCAATTGAGAAAAATGACCAAAACGCCCCTCGGGCCCACGTCTTGGAAACGGGTAAAATTTACATCAATGGAATCCTTATCTTCCCACGAGTTCATGCATATTAAATTTACCAAAATCCAACCACAAATGACCCCTCAAATCCCAAATTCTAGGTCTCCAATTCCAAGCCATAGTTTCTTCAATATCTACCCCCAAATTTTCCATAAATTTCAAGCCTAATCAATGAAATAACACCATAGGAACGAGTTTATGTTCAAAAATCTTACCTCAATGAAGTTCCCTCTGATTCCCTCTTCAAAATCCCCCAAAAGCTCCAAAAACCGTTTTAAAATGTGAAGAAAGTCTGAAAAATCGCGAAGTATGAAATATATACTCTCTGACCTAGGGATTCCGCACCTGCGGTCCTTTTTCCGCTTCTGCGGGCCCGCTTCTGCGGCCTAAACTACCGCACCTGCGGATTTTCACTTAACGGTCTGGACCGCACCTGCGGTCACACTATCGCACTTGCGCCATCGCAGACGAGTCCTTAAGCCCGCTCCTACGGATCCACCTGACTCCCTCTTGGCCGCTTCTGCGGCTTGCTTCCGCATCTGCGGGAGTCGCACCTGCGGCTTCCTAACCGCAGATGCGGTTATGACAGCAGCTATAAAGCTTCAGCTGCAACTCCCAATTTCCTAACTTTCTATCAACCATCCGAAATCACCCCGACGCCCCCAGGACCTCAACCAATAGCACGAACAAGTCATATACCACTACCCAAACATATACCAATCTTCAAAGCACCTCAAACAACGTTGAAACACCAAATCATCATCGAATTCAAGCCTAAGAATTCCAAAAACTTCCGAATTACACTTTCGATCAAAAACTCTATCAAACCTCGTCCGAATGACCTGAAATTTAGCACACACGTCACATTCAACACTAGGGAGCTACTCCAACTTCTAGAATTCCATTCCGACTCTTATATCAAAATCTCACTATCGAACCGGAGACTTCAAAAAATTCAACTTTCGGCATTTCAAGCCGAAATAAGCTACGGACCTCCAAAACACAATCTGAACACGCTCCTAAACCTGAAATCACCCAACGGGGATAACGGAACCAACGGAATTCCATTTCAAGGCCGGCTTCACACTGTTCCGACTACGGTCCAAATTTAAAAACTTAAACTCTCATTTAGGGACAAGTGTCCCAAAACTCTCCGAAACTCCAAATAAATCCTCCCGGCAACTCACAATAGCAGAAACAAATACGGGAAATGCAGTTAAAATGGGATCGGGGCGTAAATTCTTATAGCGACCGGCTGGGTCGTTACACTTGGCCAAGTTCCATAATTTTTATTAATTTAGGCCCATGATTATCCAATTATTGTATATAATATGAATTATCTACTAGCAAATTAACTAGTATACTATCTCATATATATTATAATAAAGTTTTCTTCCACTAGCTTAGAATTTTGACTATAGCTACACACTAAATTAATTTTTTTTCAATCCCCCAATTAATAGATATATAAAATATTTTAGGTTATTACATTCATCCCTACTTAAACTCTCATTCGTCCTTGAACGAGTTAGAAAGTGTATGTGACATCTCAAACCATTGTTGGTACATACTCCACATGTCTGTTCTGAACTCCCGCGTAGCTTTTTCAGTAGGATGGTTGCGCCATAACACTTTCGCGAAGCAACCTTCTTCGAGCTCAATTGTCGCACTAGCCTATCAAGAATAACTATAGGATCTCATTCGTAATTCAAATTTTTATCTAGGTCCATGTCCTCGAGCTGAATCATATGACTCTTATCATGAACACATAAGATACAAGATGTACAACTGAAAGTCCCAAAGATAAACCAGTTTATACGTGTCACGACCCGGAATTCCCACCTTCGGGACCGTGATAGCGGCTGACATTTCACTTGCTAGGCAAGCCAACGTTATAGAATTCACAAATCAGCATTAGCTAATTTTTAATAACAAAATTAATTAAGCTCGGAATAATATAAAACCCAAAATATCTAAAACATTTACGATTTGGAGTCACAACTCACGAGCTACTACGATTTGCTACAAACAGAGTCTAAAAGATAACACACTATTCTGAAGGAAAAGAAACAGTAAAATAACAAGAGTAGGAAGAGACTCTAAGGTTTGCGGACGCCAGCAGATATCTACCTTGGTCTCCAGACGATCAATCCAGCTGCTGACCTCTCGATCAGCTAGGGCCAATACCAAAATCTGCACAGAAGTGCAATGTAGTATCAGTACAACCGACCCCATGTACTGGTAAGTGTCGAGCCTAACCTTGACGAAGTAGTGACGAGGGTAAGACAAGACACATACATAATAAACCTGTGCAACTTAACAGTATATGTACAAAATAACGGCAGTAAAATATAGACAGATAATATTGGGAGGGGGACATGCTGAGGGGATTACAAGATAGAGAATCACAGTAGTAAAGGAAACATAATCCACCAATATACCTTGAACCAATAATAACAAGTAAACATAGTAAAAGAAAATGCACGGGCTCACCCTTCGTGATTTTACTCTCAACCTCACCATATAATCAATAGAAATGGCACGGAATCACCCTTCGTGCAATAACTCTCTCATAACATGGCACGGCATCACCCTTCGTGCATCAACACTCACAATATGGCACGGAATCATCCTTCGTGCATTATCACTCACAAAACATGGCACGGCATCACCCTTCGTGCATTAACACTCTCCCTCACCAGACACTGAACAATAATAACAGGGAGATGAAAATAACAAGAACAAGTCTTACTTCAACGTTTGGTTCCACAATACCAACCTCAACTTTGAATCAATGCTCAATCAATACCAAAGTCCGTAAACATGATAAGAACGATCAACATAATGATTAAGTAGTCTAAGCATGGATAATATGATCATAGAAAGCAACGATTTCAATAATAAGACCCACTCGCATGCTATGACCCAACAATAATGCATAGGTACTCGTCACCTCACCTATACGCAATACATAAAAACTGGAATTAGCTACGAACGTCGACGCTAATTTATAGCTAAAACGCTCGTAGCTAGCAGAATTTCCTGATGATCCGTAGCTAAATGAGATTAGCGATGGATTTTTCTATTTTGCTACAGAATTGTGTCGCTAAAACCTGATTTTTTTAGTAGTGACGTTGTACCCAACATTCAAACACGTAGCAAATAGGCAAATAAGACCTAATCCCTCAAGCCAAGGTTAACCATGTCACTTACCTCGCTCCAACGGCCAAACTCAAATCGCTTTTCCCTTCAAACAAGCCTCCGGACCAATAGAATCTATCAAATTACCAACCAAACGATTCAAATAATGCCTTAGGAACTATCTATGATTGCAAGGAATTCAATTTAGGCCAAGTCAACAAAAGTCAACACCCGGGCCCGCTTGGTCCAAACCCAAAATTTGGACCAAAACCCGATTACCCAATCACCCCCTAGCCCGGATATATAATTGATTTTGGAATCAGACTTCAATTTGAGGCCTAAATCTCCAATTTTCGGAATTCCTAGTTTCTACATAAAAATCCCCAATTCCACCATGAACACCTTAGATTTTAGGTTGAAATCTTGAGAAATGTAGTGAAAGATTGAAAGGAACTAGGTTAGAATCACTTACCAATGATTTGGGAAAGAAGGAGTCTTTGGAAAATCGCCTCATATGTTTCTAGGTTTGAATATTTGAAGAATGGGAGAAAAATCTCGTCTAAGTCATTTTTACACAGTTGCAGATGTCGCAAATGCGACCTGGGCTTCGCAAATGCGAACCTCTCATATTTCTCCTACCTTCGCCAATGAGAACATTTTGTTCGCAAATGCGGAACTGGAGGATCGCAAATGCGACCCCTTTCTTCGCAAATGCGAAGTTCCACCCCCCAGCCCGTTGCTCACAAATGCGATGGCTTCTTCGCAAATGTGAAGCCCGCATTTGCGATCCAGATCTTGCAAATGCGAAATCTGCAGGTCTGATGCACACCAGCTATGATTTCTAAGTTCATTTCACTCAGTAGCATATTTGAAACTCACCCGAGCCCTCGGGGCTCCAAACAAAACATGCACACAAGTCTAAAAATATCATACGAACTTGTGCGCGATCAAATCGCCAAAATAACATCTAGAACTACGAATTGAACACAAAATCGAATGAGATTTTCAAGAAAGCTTTGAAACTTCTATTTTCTCAACCGGGCGTCCGAATCACGTCAAATCAACTCTGTTTCTCACCAAATTTCACAGACAAGTCTTAAATATTATAATGAACCTGTACCGGGCTCCGGAATCAAAATACGGGCCCGATAACAACGAGACCAAACATTAACCAAATTCTTAAAAACATTAAATTTTCAGTCTTTCAATTTTTAACAAAAATTCATATCTCGAGTTAGGAACCTCGGAATTCGATTTCGGGCATACGCCCAGTTCCCAAATTACGATACGGACCCACCGGGACCTTCAAAATACAAATCCGGGTATGTTTACTCAAAATGTTGACCGAAGTCAACTCAATTTAACTTTAAGGAAAAAATTCTTGTTTTCATCAACTTTGAACATAAAAGCTTTCCGAGAACACGCCTGGACTGTGCACGCAAATCGAGGAGGGTAAAAAAGAGATTTTAAGGCTTAAAAGCGCAGAATTAAGTTCTAAATTATAAGATGGACTTTCGGGTCATCACAATATGCCACTAATCCTATCTGAATCTAAATCTCTTAACTCTTTTCCTAAGAAAACCTTCTAAAAGACTTTTCACCTTTCATGTGCTCCAAATTACAATCTTATATATCAGTATAGGAGTTATGTCTACTCTATAATGTGTAAAGTCACTCCAGTACTCAATGCAACATCATCCATGGCTTTCTAAATTAAATTTGGACCCAACAATTGTGACTTACCATATTAAACTAACTAGATAGAACAAGACACTAACACCCACATCAAGCCTAAAATGACAAGATCTGCATATCGAGTTAGTAAACTACTATCATGCAGTTACTCATTCAAAAGCAACTGATCATGAATAAATTATTGAGAATATCTATCTGGCTAGTGTTGGGACTGAGACCCATAATCTCTTACGCCTCAATTGTGCTGGAACAAATCCAAGTGCCATAAAAAGTCGTACAATAGAACTCATTAACAAATTTTACATACATCTATTTTGGAATACATCCAAATACTCCTATATAATACTCTCACGTACGGCAATACTAGAACGTATCCATATGCTCCTACATAATACTCCCACATACGGCATGTGAGGCCCCGTAAAATTTTTGGCTCAAAACCTAGTATCTTGTGGTGTCAACTCCGAATATGTGTTAGGAATGCGTAGAATTCTTCGCGGCGAGCAAGACCCTTGGTATTGATCTAAGCTTGTAAAAAATCAAAAAAATCAATTTTTTCAGAAAATGCCATTCTGCGGCCAAGAATGCGGTCGCAGATCTAGTATGCGGATCGCATTCCTACCGCAGAGTGAAACATAAGAGTTGTCAAAATTAATGTTGAAAATGCGGTCTATTATGCGATCGCATAAACAATATGCGGACCGCATAATCGTCGCATAAGTTCCCCAAGGATTTGTGAAGGTCAGTTCTGCGGTGCACAATGCGACCGCATAACAGGAATGCGGACCGCATTCCTGTCGCAGACCCAAACAGAATCATCAGAGTTTTGGGGGCAATTCTGCGGTCCAATCTGCGGACCGCATTTCATTCTGCGACCACAGATCTTGCTCGGGCTTCTATTTTCTAAATTTTATACCCGACCCCCTTTTTAATAAAACACCCCCAGCCCCTCATTTTTAACGACCTTCTGCACAAAATAAGAGAGAGGAAGAGAGAGTCTTGAGAGAGAAAGTCATCTTCTCCAATTTGATTCTTCAAAACCATCCTGGCCGGGGAAATTTCAAGCTTATCTTCATCCCCCTTTTCTTGCAGGTAACATCCCTAACCCTTTTCACTGAATTTCTAGTTTAAACTGGGGGGGGGGGGAGTCTCATGCATTGGTTTTTGAAAATAGTGGTTGAACTCATACATGCATGTCATTCTATAACCTAAAACCTAGTGAGGGTAATTGGGTAGGAGTAAAAGATGGTACAAAGATGGGTTGCTAACCTAAATAAGTTGAGTAGAAATTGTGAACTTCTTTTCTAAGTCATACGCGTTAACTTGTGCACTAGATTGACGTTGCTAGACCATTTGGTGAATTGGAAATAGAAGTTAAAAGGGAATTCGGCTCCAGGTATGTATGGCTAACTTTGAACTTGTAAAATCGCCTTGTTTGGGTGTTTGAGTGCTTGGTATGTGATTTCTACGTGATTTGTTTGTGAAATTCCTGTGATTGGTATGGTTGAGTGATTGTGGTTGTGCCTTCGCTATATTGATGCAAGTAATCAGAAATAAACCAAGTTTGCGATTGTGAATGTGCTATGTGGTAAGAACTGTGAAACAAGTAATGGAAGGAAATGGGAATTGATGTGCTCGGAATAACCATGGTAGTAACATATGTGGTTTGTCGTGGGAAATTATCGTTGTGACCTATAAATGCATATGAGTAGTGGAATACATGGAAATGGTATTGATGGCTATGGAAGTTCTTGTAAATTGTTGTTGTTGTTCTTTGTAAATTGTGGTTGTTGTTTCTTGAGGATTGTTGTTGTTGTTCTTCGTGAATTGTTGTTGTTGTTGTGTTGTTTGTGAATTGTGATTGTTCGTTGGGATCGGGTTGCGCACCGCAACACGAAGAAATAAGGTTTGGGTTGTGGTGATAAGGGTGGCCGAGGTAATAAGGGTGGCCGAGGCAATAAGGTTGGAAAGCGATCGAAATCGCTATTGAAATGAACTATGAATAAATTGTGAAAATTATTGATGTGGAAATGTGGAAGGGGAAAACAGGAGAGATTGTAAACTTGTTGGTTTGGTTGCTCTTTCTTTGTGAATTTGATTGTTATTTCCTTTACAATTACATGCTTGTTTATGGAGGAGGGATTGTATACCTGTTGGCTTAATTGTTCCCTCCTTGTAGATTTGATTGTCGCTTTTATTTCTGCTACTTACTTGCTTATGGTTCGAGTTTACTTGGAGCAAAGTTTGTTCATACATACCAGTACAATTCAAATGTACTGACGTCCCTTTTGCCGGTGGCACTACATTCGTGTTATGATTGTAGGTGGATCCGTAGCAGGTACTCCAGTCCACCGATCGTAGCTCCCCTTCGTCATCCATCAGCTTTTTGGTGAGCCCCTTTCCTCTCGGGGCACTGCGTGGTTCAGGCCACATCGTTTCCGGAGTTTTAGTTGATTTTGTGTAAGGTATAGCCGGAGCCTTGTTACTGGCAAATACTGTATTATCCTGTTGTACTAGTAGAGGCTCCGTAGACAGTAGATGTGGGTTAGAAACTTGTGTAGATCCATGTTTTCATACATTGGTAACGAGTTGGTGATTTCATTACTATTATGTAAGTATGTATGTGTTTTGTAAATTAAAAAGTGTTCTTAATTAATTATTTAGCAAATTCTTGGAATAATTGAGTAAGGAAAACATGGGGTAACATGTGGGTTAGGAAAGGCATCTAGGTTCGCTTGGCTGGGGCTACCCGGTCGGGCGCCGGTCATGTCCCTCGAATTTGGGGCGTGACAGGCAGCTGGTCTGATTTTGGGAGCTACAATACAAGGCTTTAATATTCCTCTCTTTTGGAAGCTTTTGGGTCAAGAATCTTGCACTTTGTAAGCTTTATGGCATTAAATATTCTCTTCTTTTTGTATTCTAGTATGTGTAGCTAACTTTAAATACTAAGGTTGTGGATCCTAAATGGGTGTTATGTTAATGAGTGTTTAATATTGAATATATGTATAATGGTTGGTTGATATTTATTTACTTCTCATTCTTCATTTATTGTTGGCGGTTGCAAATATTAACAAGTGCCATTAAATTCTTACTTTGCTTGGGAAAGTGGCTTAGAATTTGGTAGAAGTAAATATCAAAGACTCAAGGCTTTAAACCTTGTTTAATAAAATCGCTGAGGAATAAGTGGGTTTTATTTGGCATATATTGATTGTTCTTAATTGCAACTCTTTTATATTTGAAAAAATCATAAAGAGGAAATACTACCCAACTATTGGAAAATATTGGGTAGTCATTTAGGAATCATTTGCATATCAAAAGAACTTTCCATTAGAAATATATCACATTAACACCGATAGCATTACACTTCATTGATGGGGACACAACCTTGGTCTCTTTAATCAAACTATTTAAGTTCTCAATATCACAATTAGTTATTCCTTCAAACCAAACTCAATTCATACTCTTGTTACCATTAACCGGATAGAATTACGACTTTAGTCAAGTAACACACTATTTGAGTAACCTTTTCACACCTATTCCCTGTGGGTTCGATTTGACACCGACCGCCTTACACTATTTATTAAAGTGTAATTTGAGCGTATTAGGCCTGCTCTTTACAAAGATACAAATGACTTGATGAAAAGATGTGATGAATGTCAACAGGACAGTAGAATTTTAAAGAAACACGAGATGCCTCTTACAACCATCTTGGAGATTAATATCTTTGATATTTGGGGCACTGATTTTATAGTCCCTTTTGTGAGTTCTTATGGAAATACTTACATTTTGGTNTATGTAAGTATGTATGTGTTTTGTAATTAAAAGTGTCTTAAGTTATATTGGTAAATCTTGGATAATTGAGTAGGAAAACGTGGGGTAACATGTGGGTTACGGAAAGGCATCCAGGTTCGCTTGGCTGGGCTACCCGGTCGGCGCCGATCATAGTCCCTCGAATTTGGGGCGTGACACGGCAGTCCTGAAACACAGTTTAATGTTACGCGGCGCCTTCCTGAGATTCCTTGGAAGGGCGACGTAAGGCTAAGCAACTGATGTCAGTGCAGTTATTGTCCGCCAACTGAGGTCCCCTCCGTACGCCAGACGAGATTGTCCGTGCCGTAAGGAAAAACCAATGTCAAGAGAAATTGAGAGAACAGAAATGAGAATTGAGAATGAAAGAAAGCTTGATTGCATTAATGAAAGCTATTACAGAAAAGCAATGCGGTGTCGAGGGGGAGAGACACCGTACAGAGAATTGTTTGCTTGCTAGAATGTTTTGATTGCTTGATCCCCCCTAATAATGCTTAAAAAAATAATCCAAAACTACAAGACTAGACTTGACTAAGCTAGAGAAACATAATGGAATTACATGAAATAAAACTACTCTATATTTACAATGAAAATGACTTAGTTTTCTATAAGGCAGTAGCAAGTCCGTTGTCAGCAGCAGTGTCTTTGGCATCACGGTCTGTGTGCGCGGCATTGTCTGCGCGCGCGGTGCTGTTGGCATCTGCTTACGGCTTAGCACCGGCTAGGATATCGGTGGGGCGACAGAGGCACCTGCGTGCTTGTCACTTGGCGCGGCCAAGACCACGGGGCCGTCCGTGGCGCTAGGCATTGGGAGGCTTGCTAGGACGCCACGAGGCACGCCCAAGGGGTCATGGGGTATGGGTGGAAAGCCGCCCATGACATTCTCCCCCACCTGAGTTGGCGACGTCCTCGGCTCCTTACTTGCAAAAAAATCTTCAATGAGGCTCTTGTAGGCTTTGAGGTTTGTTCCCCTCTCCGAAGTATTCTCTTCTGCATCACAGCCCTGCCATTTCACCAAAAACTCGTTGTGATCTTTCCTTGAGGCATGAATCACTCTGTCATCAAGGATAGCTTCAACACGCCTTTTCCCGGTTGAATTGGGACCTCGAATACTGGGTATTGTAAGCTGGCTCCTTGAAGGATCCTCCGTGTCTTCCCGAAAAGGTTTCAGGAGACTGACATGGAAGACAGGATGAATTTTCCACCAAGCTGGGGTATCCACCCGGTATGCAACCTTCCCAATACGCTTTTCAATGGACAAGGGTCCAATGTATTTTTGCAATAGGCGAGGGTCATGGACCCCTGCAAATAAGTACCGCTTTGGAATTTTGACCATCACTTTGTCTCCTACTTGATATTCAACAAAGCGACGATTCTGATCAGCATGCCTCTTCATCCGCTTTTGGGCTTTGACAAGGTAGCTCCGCACTATCTCCAAATTCCGCCTCCACTCTTTTGAGAAGCTGGCAGCTCGAGGAGATTTAGCCATGTTTGGTGCATTCACAGTGTGTGGGAGTAGCGGTTGCTGTCCGGTAACAATTTCAAAAGCGCTTTTGTTGGTACTAGAGCTCTTTTGTGAATTGAAACACAGTTGAGCAGCATCCAGAAGCTTCACCCAATTCTTCTGCGATCCGGTTACAAAGTGGCGGAGGTATTCCTCCAACATACCATTGAACCGCTCCGTCTGGCCATCAGATTGCGGATGAAAACTTGAGCTGTGACTCAATTTTGACCCAAGGCACTTGAAGAGTTGGGTCCAAAAGTTGCTAGTGAAGCGTGAGTCGCGGTCACTAACAATGTCTTTGGGCAGGCCCCAATATTTGACGACATGAGAGAAGAAGAGTCGAGCTGTATCTTCTGCTGATATATATTGTGGGGCTGCAATAAAGGTGGCATACTTGGAAAACCGGTCCACCACAACCAAGATGGTTGTGAGATCTCCGACCTTGGGCAATCCGGTGATGAAATCCAGGGAAACGCTTTCCCAAGGTCTCTTTGGGACAGCGAGTGGTTCCAAGAGTCCCGCTTGTGTCAAGCGGTCCGACTTGTCCTTCTGGCATACTAGACAAGTCTTCACATACTGAGCGACATCATCGGCCATTTGAGGCCAATAATAGGCACGACGAAGTAACGCCATGGTGCGTTCTTCACCGGGATGGCCGGCCCACAGAGTATCATGACATTCCGCTAGAAGAGTCCTCCGCAAATCTCCTCCTTTAGGAACATAAAGTCGGTTCCCTTTTACTTTCAGAAAACCATCTTCCATGTAGAACTGGCGAGTCTTGCCCTGTCCTACCAAATCAACCAAATACTGAGCAGCAGGATCCTTGATGAGTAGATCCCGTATTTGGTCCTTGATGGATGTGGCTACTTCGCTCCCCCTTAGGGTGGCGAGTAGGCACACCGATGCTAGATCAGCTCTCCGACTGAGCGCATCAGCAACATGATTGGTCTTTCCACTGCGATACTCCAAGTTGAAGTGGAATTCAGCTAGGAGTTCCTGCCACCTGGCCTGTCGACCGTTCAGCTTCGGCTGGGTCATGAAATGGCTAACAGCTGTGTTGTCTGTCTTGACCACGAACGGGGTTCCCAGCAGATAGTGCCTCCAGAGGCGCAAGCAGTGGACGACAGCCAATAATTCTTTCTCATGGGCGGCATAGCGCCGCTCTGCATCCTTCAGCTTCCGACTCTCGTACGCTACAGGGTGCCCTTCTTGTAGCAGGACTCCGCCGAGTGCATAGTCAGAAGCATCTGTTTGTACCTCGAACGGCTTGGCCAAATCAGGAAGGGCCAAGACGGGACTACTAGACATAGCCGCTTTTAATGCGTTGAAGGCCTCTGCTCTCCTTGGTCCCCAATCCCAAGGTGTGACCTTTTTGAGGAGTTCTGTCAATGGCACTGCGATAAGTGAGTAGTTCTTCACAAACCGCCGGTAGAAGTTGCATAGGCCAAGGAACGCCCTCAAGGCGTGGACATCCTTAGGTGTCGGCCAATCTGTGATGGCCTGGATTTTCTGTTGGTCCATCTTGATGCGTCCTTCCTCGATGACATGTCCGAGGAAATCAATTTGCTTCTGAGCAAAGGAGCACTTGGATAACTTTGCATATAGTTCATGTTCCCGCAACCGAGCTAGGACCTTCCGCAAGTGTACTAGGTGTTCTTCCAATGTCTGGCTATATACCACAATGTCATCTAAGTAGACCACCACAAATTCGTCGATGTACTCTCGGAAGACTTGGTTCATGAGAGTGCAAAACGTAGCAGGGGCGTTGGTCAAGCCGAATGGCATGACCAGGAAGTCGTACGACCCATATCTTGTCACACAAGTCGTCTTGTGTTCATCACCCTCTGCAATCCGAACTTGCCAATAACCTGTCTTCAGATCTATCTTGGTGAACACCGTAGCACCACCCAGTCTATCAAACAAGTCCGCCATTAGGGGAATAGGGTACTTGTTCTTCACGGTGATTTTGTTTAGAGCTCGATAATCCACACAGAGTCGCAGGCTGCCATCATGTTTCTTTTGGAATAGAACAGGGGACCCATATGGGGACTTGGAGGGTACAATGATCCCTGTATCAAGCATTTCCGTCAATTGTCTCCGAAGCTCGGTGAGTTCGGGTTGTGACATTCTGTAAGGCGCCCGGGCAGGTGGCTTCGCGCCCGGCACCAACTCAATTTCATGGTCCACAGTGCGCCTAGGCGGGAGCCGCTTTGGCATGTCTTGTGGCATGACATCTTCAAACTCCAGTAGTAACTCCTTCACGGGTTCAGGAATGGGACCCAAGGAGCGTTCTATATCTTCAATGCAGAGGGTTGCCAGGAACGTAGGTTCATTCCTTTTGACCCCCTTCTTCAACTGCAAGGCCGAGATGTTCTCAACGGCCATCTTCATGGGCAGGCACGGGATAATGCAGGGCTTGGCCCTATTGGTACCCATCATCAGTAGCATGTCTGCAAATGGTACAGGCATGGTGTTGGTTTGCCTTAGGAATTCCAACCCAACTATCAACTCGAAGTCATCTATGATCACCACTCGCAGGTTGAATTTTCCTTCGTAAGGGCCAAGCTTCACTAGTACCTCTTTGGCTATTCCACCCACTGGCTGGGGAGGTGATTTGATAGCCTTGATACAACCTCTACCTTTCCCTACAACTAGACCAAGGCGCTCCACCTGAGTCGAAGCTAAGTAGTTATGGGTAGCACCCGTGTCTGTCATGGCCCGAATGGGCTTGCCATTCACCTTCATCTCAACTAACATTAAGAGGAGTCTCCTCATCTGCCTTCTTTTTGCCTTTCTTGGTGACTGGACATGGGTCCTTCTTCTTACGGATACCATCACTGGTCTCCGCTAATGCCTCAAAAATGGAGCCAACAATTGCATTGAAGGCACCTACTGGTTCAGTCTGGTCCGCATCGTCTGAGTCGTCATCAGTCCCATCATCAATAGCCTGATGGGCGTTTATCTGTGCATGTGGGCACTCATTGTTCCAATGTGGTCCGCCGCAATGACGGCATCCTGAAAGAGGCTTTCTCCCCGGTCATTGTTGTTTGACGCAGCACTATTGCTGCCTGAGGAAGGAGCCTTAGATTTGGTTGAGCTCCGATCTCCCCCACTTCTGCTAGGGCCACCACTGCTAGGCTGACCCCCTTTGAATCCCGCTCGGGCAGGATGCTGAGGCCTATCCTTCCGAGCTTCCATTTGATAGTCCCCAAGGCATTCAGCTGCTTGGATCGCCTTGGGCAGGGTATCTACCCTTTGTCTTTGTAACTCCACTCGGGCATAAGGTTTCAACCCTTCCAGGAAGGTAAAGAGCTTGTCTTTGTCCCCCATGTCGAGTATGCTTAGCATGAGCGCGGAGAATTCCCGCACGTAGTCCCATACTGATTTGGTCTGGCGGAGCTCCCGTAGCTTTCTCCTTGCATTGTATTCAACATTTTCGGGGAAGAACTGTAGACGTATGGCTGCCTTCAGTTCTGCCCATGTCTCGAGAGCATCTTCACCGGCCCTGATGGCTTCGTACTTCACCCGCCACCAGAGATTAGCATCACCCTGAAGATACATGGCAGCAGTTGCTACCTTCTTAGCTTCCTCCAGGCCCCCAACAGCATCGAAATATTGTTCGACGTCAAATATGAAGTTCTCCACTTCCTTGGCATTCCTAGCTCCACTGTATGGCTTTGGCTCAGGAATTTTCAGTTTTTGTGTCGCGGAAGCGGGGTTCACAGTGCCCCCGATTTGGTTTCCACCTCCTCGAAGTAGGCCCTGTAAAGCAACATTGACAACATTGAGCTGGTCTATCAATAGTTTGTTGCATGGCAGTCACCCTGTCTGCCTCTTGTGCCCTGTAGGCTAAATCCTTGGTGCACTCCTGTTGGAGTCCCTCGAATTTCGCAAAAATTTTGGCTGCCTCTGTGGCTGCCGTCTGTCGGTCTCCCTCGGAGTCGCGAATGATATTTTCTATGTCAACTTCGGCCTGGAGCACTCTGCCGTCCAGGTCGTCTAACCTTTGCACTAGGCTGGTTCTTAGTTTAGGCACCGTATCCACGATAGGCCGTAATACCTCAATAGTCCCTTCAAGGGCCGCAATACGGTCCCCATGATTCACCATGGTTAGAAATGGTTGTAATGTCAATAGCTTCCCTCGTCCGATGTCGAGCCTAGGCTCTAATACCAACTGTTACGTGGCGCCTTCCTGAGATTCCTTGGAAAGGCGACATAAGGCTAAGCAACTGATGTCAGTGCAGTTACTGTCCGCCAACTGAGGTCCACTCCGTACGCTAGACGAGATTGTCAGTGTCGTATGGGAAAACCAATGTCAAGAGCAATTGAGAGAACAGAAATGAGAATTGAGAATGAAAGAAAGCTTGATTGCATTAATGAAAGATATTAGAGAAAAGCAATACGGTGTCGAGGGGGAGAGACACCAGTACAGAGAATTGTTTGCTTGCTAGAAAGTTTTGATTGCTTGATCCCCCCTAATAATGCTTAAAAAAAATAAACCAAAGCTAATAGACTAGACTTGACTAAGCTAGAGAAACATAATGGAAGAACATGAAATAAAACTACTCTATATTTACAATGAAAATGACTTAGTTTTCTATAAGGCAGCAGCAGGTCCGCTGTCAGCAGCAGTGTCTGTGGCATCACGGTCTGCGCGCGCGGCATTGTCTCCGCGCGCGGCGCTGTTGGCATCTGCCTGCGGCTTGGCGCTGGCGAGGGATATCGGTGGGTGACAGAGGCACCTGCGCGCTTGTCACTTGGCGCGGCCAAGACCACGGGACCGTCCGTGATGCTAGGCTTGCTAGGACGCCACGGGGCACGCCCAAGGGGTCATGGGGTATGGCTGGAAAGCCGTCCATGACATTATACACCCCTATGGTAATATTAACCTTGTCACGCATGACGATATGAGCATCTCGTGCAATTGCACTTTATATCACTTCATATATCTATACAAATTCACCTATTTGTTCGTTAAAATATATAGATGTCCCCAAAAAAATTCCTCCCTCCATCATTAAGATAGATATATCACTATAAAGGATTTTCTCTTAAATCCCATGAATATGGGTTGATCAATTCCCGCTTGAACTAACTTCTATTTATACAATATCATTATACCAGCAATTTCTATTTATACAGTATCATTAGGACAACATATAATTGCTGAAATATTAGATCATACAGTGTTTAAGCACGGACTTGATATAAAATTATCTAACATTATTTAAGACCATCTAATATATGTTGGATTTTTTTTGTTTAATAACAAAAGAAGTGTGAATGGAAAATGGTGGGAAAAGAAATGGAGGGAAGTGAAATTTTGAATAAGTTCACTAATGTACTTTGTCCCTCATTGGTAAAAGGAAAGAAAATCTTTGTGTATATAAGAGAAGCTCATCTTTTAGCTCTTAAAGAGCTAAGAAGAAGGCAAGCAACGCGCCGTCGTCGTCGTCGCTCGCTCGGCTTGGCTTCGGCTTAATTAAATAATTAAATTAATTAAAGAAAAGTCAATCCGGAATAACCCATGACCCGCGACCCGGTCCGTTCCGGCCCGTTTTTCTTTCCCGGATTATTTTAAATCCGTTTTTACATTTCCCGCAATATTTTCAATAGCCATGGCTATTCTGAAGCAGTGTCACACCTGTTCCAACAGCTATGGCTGTTCTGAAAGGTTGCAAACCTTTTCAGAAACAGTACCAAATTGGCTATAAATATTCCTTCAAATCCCGGAATATTTACTTACGAAATTTCCTGATAATATTCTTCTTCTTCTGCACAAAAATTCCAGTGTGTTTTGCAGCCTTCGAGTGGTTCGCTGTTCATCGGCGTTTTTGGTACCAACACTCCGGTGAGTTAAATCGTTCTATCCTGGGAGGATATATTCCAAAACCTCGGGTACTTGAGGGGAATAATTTCCTTAAGGACACACTGTGTATTTAGTGGGCTCGATTTGTTCCTACAACGTTTCAAAAATTATTTTGAAGTTCGAATACTGTTTTCAGAATTTGTTTCTACTAACTTTCTGTTTTTGTTTTCAGAAAGATTACTGTTTTATTTATTTACAGCAATACAGATTGACAACAACCTTAAGGAAATTAAGTATTTATTATATTCTGTATTCTGTCTGAATTTTACTATTCTAATTTGAAGATATAAAAACTTCATCAGAATATTGAAATTCAGAAAACGATTTGAAGAACATAAAAACTTCATCGTTTTTCTGTAAAACAGTATATAAAAACTTCAGTTGTTTTTATTACGTACTGTTTATTGATTACAGTATTATTTACTGTTTTGGTTTTGCCATTAATTGATCTCTTCTGTTGTTGACAGTAAGAAATGGCAAATAATAATGGAAATCCTTCTGCGACTGTTGGTGCAACGACAATAGCCTCGTCAAGCCGCACTGCTGTTCCTCCGGCCGAGAAACCGGGGAAATTTTCTTGAACCAACTTCAAAGGATGGCAGCAAAGGGTGTTCTTCTGGCATACCACACTTGGTATGCAGAAATTCACTAGTGAAGAGCCTCTAGTGCCTCCTGCGGACATGCCGGACAATGAAAAGTTCATGGTTGTTGAGGCGTGGAAGCAGGCAGATTTTCTTTGCAAAGGCTATATCTTAAGTGCTTTAGAAGATGACTTGTACAATGTGTACACTGCAATGAATACTTCGAAAGAATTATGGGACGCACTTGAGAAGAAATAAAAGACAAAAGATGCATGCTTGAAGAAGTTCGTAGTTGCCAAGTTTCTAGTCTATAAAATGATAGACAGCAAAACTGTGGGAACCCAAGTTCAGGAGCTTCAACTTATTTTTCACGACCTTATTGCTGAAGGTATGGTCGTGAATGAAGCATTTCAAGTAGCTACTATGATTGAAAAATTGCCTCCTTCGTGGAGAGATTTCAAGAACTATCCGAAGCACAAGCGCAAAGAAATGAAGTTGGAAGATCTTGTGATACGTCTATAGATCGAGGAAGACAACAAAATAGCCGAGAAGAAGTCTCGTCGGAATTCAACGATCATGGAAGCTAATATCGTTGAGGAGACTGCTCCAAAAAGTAAGAAGAGGAAGAGGTCTTCTGGACAAACTAAGGAGCAGAACAAAAAGCAATTCAAGGGTAGCTGCTACAATTGTGGAAAAGTTGGTCACAAAAGTCCTGATTGTCGTCTCCCGAAAAAGGATAATAAGAAGGGACAAGCCAACATAGTGGAGAAGAATAATGACATTGATGATCTTTGCACCATGCTTTCGGAATGCAACCTAGTTGGAAATCCGAAGGAGTGGTGGATTGACTCTGGAGCCACTCGACATGTTTGTGCTGTCAAAGAAGCATTTGCGACTTACTCTACTGCTGGTCCCGAAGAAGAAATTTCCATGGGAAATAATGCAACAGCCAAGATTGAAGGTTATGGGAAGATATTCCTGAAGATGACTTCCGGCAAGGTGTTAACGCTCAACAACGTTCTTCATATTCCTACTATTAGGAATAATTTAGTTTCTACTTCTTTACTTGTAAAGAATGGATTCAAATGTGTATTTTTTTCTGATAAAGTTGTTGTAAGCAAGAACGAAATGTATGTTGGAAAAGGCCACCTCACGGAGGGCCTTTTCAAACTCAATGTAATGGTTGTTGACAGTATGAATAAAATTTCAGCTTCTTCTTATATATTGTAGTCAAATGATTTATGGCATATTCGTTTAGGACATGTCAATTATAAAATCTTGTGGAAGTTAATTAATTTAGAAGTATTGCTAAATTCGAGTGTAATAAATCGAAATGTCAAATATGTGTTGAATCTAAGTTTGTAAAACATCCTTATAAGTGTCGACGCCCCCTTTTTCCTCGCGGAATCGGGTTCACGACATTCGGGAGGACAACTCTATTCCCTTGCGAGAATTGGGTTTTTGGAGTTTGAAGAGTCGCCACCTAATGATTATAGTGCATTAGGACACTTTAAGGAAGAATTTGAGATGAAGAACCAGAGTTTGGGTAAGGGCTAGAAATTATCTCTAGGGGAAGGTGTTAGGCACCCCTCAAGATCCACTAGTGTGGTTCCCGGCCATGCTACAATTGTGACTTTGAATGCAAACAAACAAGTTAACAAGCAAGCATTGCAAATACGAGAAAATTATTACAAATAAAGAGCACAAAAGGTAAAAAAAGTGCTGAATTTTAGGGAAGGAGCAGTTTAGTTAAAAGGTGCAAGTAGGAAGAAGTCAAGTACTTAGTGCGAACAATCTGAAAATTATGTGAAAAACAGAAGTCGAAAGTGCAATAGCTTTTTAAGATTCGGAAAATTGTTAAACTAATAAAGAGGGAGGGGGGTCCTAGGTTTATATATTACATGGATCATTCGCACAACACTGGTACTCAATTGTACGCATAGTGTTATCGTGTAATCATCATCTCCATGTCTACCCTTTCCCACCACGTTAAGGTATTGGAGCGCGGAATGGTATCGTTTGCCTATTGCATGCTATTACCCGTCCCAACTATCAGTCCCGGGGCATTAGGACTTCTAATCCTAAAAGGAGAAGAAAGGGATGGGGCCTTTATGGAGTTTAAAGGACAAAAATTCTAATCGACATTCAAAAACAAGTAACAAGTAGGGGGAAAGAACAGATAACAGGTAAGGCTCACATAAACCCCGTAAATCAGATAACATATAGTTTAGCATGCCTTTACACATACTGGTTTGGTCTTTAAAATTAAAAAATTAAGCAGCGAGCGGACTGGTTCGATACATACGTTTAGACAGGAAGCCCACATTAGACAACTTGGATCCAATTGTCAGAACTTAAGGTATTTTAAGCGAGTGATTTAGAAAGTACTGGTTCTAGAAAAGTAGTCTAATGCCGAAAGTACAGACTGCAGTCAGTTTAGAAATAAGTTTTAAGAGAATCATGAGTATAAACCATAAAAGGAGTTCCAGAGTCAGAAATACTTAAGGAAAGAGTAAACTGCAGAACTATTTTAAAGACAATTTCAGGAAGACCAAAACATAGTTGGAAAATGTTTAGGCAGAATTTTAGAAAGAAACCATTTCAGAAGAGGTGCTGATTTGAAGAACTCAAATGTATACTGATTCAAAAGAGTTTTTGTCAAAAGATTGAGGCTGAAAACATTAAGACATTAGAGACCAGTTAACAGATTGTTATTGCTTAAGAATAATCGGACGAACTTGATGCGGAATCCTATGTATCTATATCTGATTTAAAAAGTCTATTAAGAACTGGTAAGAAGAGGTAATTATTTAATTACCAGTTTGCCTAATGCATATGCATTCCCTATAGGCATGATTTCTATATGCAATGATTACATGAACGTTAAGGTCCTATAGGCAAGATTTCTAGATGATTTATATCATAATTAAATGTTAAACCCTATAGCCATGGTATCTAGGTGACTTGAATCAGAAACATCGAACCATCTTATGTACAGTATTTTTAGTGCAAAAATTAAAGTCCTAAGGTCATGATATCTACCCTTTATTGATGCAGGAAAGTAAAACCCCTCCCACACCCTTTTACTAGATTCCCCGAGTTCTATACAAGTTATTACAACCCAATGAATCAACTGAAATAATAAAAATACATCAAAAACTAACAGCTACATCCAAGCAGCCTAATTCAATCTTAATGTCCAATAATATGTATTTAACCAACTCCGGGGTCCAGATCTCCAAAGCCTTCTCATTATCCAGGGTGTTTCAAAGTTTCAAGGAACCTCAGGGATTCCAGGCATTGCTTACACCTAGGTTGCCATTATGAACAGGATGGTGCAGTGTGGAATAGCCAGCCCTCAGGCATCCAAGTTCAGAGGGAGCTCAGGGGTCCCAAAGCATGGCTTGTAAGAGGGGGGCAGAACTTATAGCTAGGAGTAAGTGCAAAGTGAAAGGGAATTAAGGGGCCATGACAAGTGGTGGTCATACCTAGCCATAAGGTAGGCTGGCACACCCCTGACCACTTGCTAGATGAACAAGTTAGGAGCAGACCTTTTGATGGTCAGACAAAGGTCTGGATAGTGATTAGGACACTATCAGACCTAGTCAAGGCTCAAGCACATAATGGGGAGAATGGGAAGTGGGAATTGATTGAGTTAAGGAGTTCAATGAACCCAGTTCAGGATCATAGACAGCAATATTGGGGTGCTGCTATGCCCTGAACAATAAACTCACATACAAAGGGGTAAAAGGGTAAAGGGGATTCACAGAGTATCAAATTCATGACAAACAATTTATTACACATAACTTAAATACATAAATATAAAGGAGAGGGAAAAAAATATCAACTAAAGGAAATAGGCAGAATTAAACACATTGTTGTTGAGGCATGTAAACTAACTGAGACATACCAGTAGAGAAGCAAAAGAAGTGCAGAAGAAAGTAAAGTAAACACAGTCCACAGCAGCACAAGTATCAAAAGAGAGAGTTTTAAGTGAAATTGAATTGTGAACTCAGATGGTGTTCTGTGTTCGTGTGTGTAGGAAAAGTCTGTAAAAAGCCTCTGTAAAACTCTCCTTTAGTGCAAAAGGGCAGGCCCTTTTATAGTGCAGAAGATGAGTAAGAAAAAGGTAAGAGAATAGTTTTGAAATCAATCACAAGCTATTTCCCTTTGGTTAAGGGATTTGATTCAAACGGGCAAAAATAAATAAGGAAAGGATTCGTTTTAAAAATCTTTTCTAAAGCAGTGTAATAGGGACAAATACACAGCAATTTACTTAAGGAAATAGTCTAGTAGCACACGGTTTGGGCAGAACAAGGAAAGACAATCAATCAACGGCCAGTAAAATCAGGGTTCGAATCTTAGTGTGAATGAATCCAACCAGAAAAGGTGAGAAGGGGTTTAATTTAAAGAAAATCAATAGTACAAAACCTTTTAAAAAGGAACTCGGAATCAATCACAAGCTGGCCAAAGGCCTTTAGAAAGAAGAGAATTTGTCATATAAAAAGCATACAGACATGTGAGAGCAAGAAATCAGAGTGACCAAGAAGGTTAGGTTCGTAGACTCGGAATGAGCCTGGAAGAGAGTCAAGGGTTCTGAATGGAACCCTAGACCAAACACAAAGTCAAGCCTGCCAAAAACCCAAAATACTAGGTTTCTGACTCGAATCAGATGCATAGACGAGAAAACAACAAATAGAACAGGCTCAGTAGTCTCTTTCAGAGACTTATGAGAAAACAAACAGAGAGAGCAGCAAATTTGAAACACGGGGAATACATTTAGGCAAAACATGGCACTCAAACAAGTTGAGGAGAGAAAAAGCGATACAGGTTTAGGAAAAACAGTAGACGGAACCTGCTTAGAGTTCAAACAAAAGTCCAGTAAAGGTAAACAAGGATTAGAAGCTTAGTAAAATACAATAAAGAAACATACGAGATAGACATGTAAAGCATGCTTATAGAGCCCGGTAGAAGAAAGAACAGAACACAAAAAATAGAAGAACATGCATAATATGGCAAAACATAAGAACATAGGAGCAGACATGCGAGGAAAGAACACAAGAACATGGCATAGACAGATTCACACAAAGAAAAGAAGAAGAAGAAAAGTCAGAAGTCGTTTTAAGATTTTCCGAAAACCCTAAATTGAAATAGACTAATTTTGAAAAGAAAATTGGGGAAAAGCTTTAAAACATTGAATATAGCACAAGATCCACCATAGATCTAGGTAAATAAAAGAGGAAGGAACCTCGAATAGCCTTAAGGTTTCTCTGAAACAATGAGAAGGCTTGGAAGAGGTCTGGTCGTGAGTCAGAGATGGCCATGACTAGGCTTCTAAATCTCGAATACGTCGGAATGGGGCCGGAGAGGCCACAGAACAAAGATCTGCAGGGGATCTGAACGGACGCCGTCGAGGTCAGACCTCGAAATCTCGAACACCCATGGTTTAGGGGTGAAGGAAGGTGAGCACAGGTCGTCCATGGCCTGAAAAGCCATGGACTCCGGCGGGATAATGGTCGGAGAAGACGAGGGAGGCGATTAGGGTTTGAGTGTTTGAGAGCGTTTGAGAGAGAAGAGAGTTCGAAGGCAGCTGTCGAAGAGAAATGGGGATTAGGGTTAGGTCATGTGGAATTAAAAAGGAAAGAATCATTTGTGGCCGTTGATCAAAAGGATCAACGACCTGGATTTAAAAGAACCCCGGGCGGGTTTAGCAATTGGGTCAGGGGTCGGGTGAGAAATCAAATTGGGTCGTTTTGATTTGGGGGCGGATTGGGCCAAAATTAAGGCTAAAATTGAAATGGAATTGGGGCTGCAATTGAAACGAAATGGGACTACATTTTAAATAGCCAGTTTTTCCCTTTTATTTTATAAAAATAGTGAATGATTTTTAAAAGAAAATTGAAGATGCTGAACCAATTAATAATACATATGTATTAATTTAAAAATATTAGAACTAATTTTACAATTATAAAACACTATTATTCGTAAAATAGACTATAATTGCATTTATATGCAATTAGCTTTAAAAATAACAAACAAATTTGTAAAAATATACAAAAAATTACCTTAATTATATTTGGTGTAAATATGAGAATAAAATAAGTTATTCACAAAAATGATAATTTTGGGAATAATTATTGGATTTTGTACTGTTAAAATAGACAATAAATTGATTTAAAATAAGGAAAAATACCAAAACTCTTGGGAATGCTTATATATGCATGTATATGCTATTTTGAGGATATTTTGAGTATATAAAAATACTTAGGGAAAAATTGGGTATCAACAATAAGTCTGTTGAAAGGAATTCAAATCCCTTAGACTTAATTCATACTGACATTTGCGATATGAAGTTGACACCATCTCGAGGTGGAAAAAAGTATTTTATTACTTTTATTGACGATTGCACTAGATATTGTTATGTTTATTTGCTTAATAGTAAGGATGAAGCAATTGAAGCATTTAAGCAATACAAGAATGAGGTAGAAAATCAATTGAAGCTGAATGGCTCCGAAATTTCTTGGAAGATATTCCATTTTGGCCCAAACCTTTGGCACCTATATGTATACATTGTGATAGTCAAGCGGCAATAGGTAGGGCAGGGAGCGTTATGTATAACGGAAAATCTCGTCATATCCGACGGAGACACAATACCGTTAGACAACTACTCTCTAGTGGTGTTATCACAATTGACTACGTAAAGTCAAGAGATAACGTATCGGATCCACTTACAAAAGGCCTATCTAGAGAGGCAGTTGAAAGATCATCAAAAGGAATGGGGTTAAAGGCCTAGGACAAGTCATCATGGCGGTAAATCTACCTAGCAGACTGGAGATCCTAGGAGCTAGGTTCAAAGAGATCAAACAAAGTTATGAATGACGGTTCAACATTGTCAAGCAACTCAACTCATTCTCGTGATGAAGACAATGTTCAAAAACGAGGTAAAGCATTAAGGCTTTTTGATGAGTCAATAAAGCTTAAAGCTTTTTAATGATTTGCTAAGTCTGGAAGGATATGACCAGATACTGTGTCTTTAGGATTACACGTTTAGGAATCACCTATGTGAGTGTGAAGTGTAAGCCGCTTCAAGGGAAATGAAAGTAAAGGCCCATTCTCTAAACACTCATGAAACTAGGCGGTGTTCATGGCTGAAACGAACACAACCGTGAGAATTATAGATGGTTAAGGATTGATTGTGTGACTTATGTTGTCTAGGTATACAACAAATCTCGATGGTTCAAAGATATCAAATCTACCAATTGACCGAGTATATCCGATGTAAGTTCACTACGGAAAGTTCAAAGGGAAACCTACTTATCCAGATGCAATTAATTCTTGCATGTGAAACACACACACGTCCGTGCATTCCTTTAAGTTTATAGCCATTCCCCATTTATGTGGGGGATTGTTGGATTTTTGTTGTTTAATAACAAAAGAAGTGTGAATGGAAAATGGTGGGAAAAGAAATGGAGGGAAGTGAAATTTTGAACGAGTTCACTAATGCACTTTGTCCCTCATTGGTAGAAGGAAAGAAAATCTTTGTGTATATAAAGAGAAGCTCATCTTTTAGCTCTTAAAGAGCTAAGAAGAAGGCAAGCCTCGCGCCGTCGTCGTCGTCGCTCGCTCGGTTCGGCTTCGGCTTCTGCTTCGGATTTGGATTTGGATTTGGATTTGGAAAAGATTGATTGATTAATCTTTTTGGACAAAATTCTTTTCAAATATTTAATTAATTAATTAAATTAATTAAAGAAAATTCAATCCGGAATAACCCACCAAATTGGCTATAAATATTCCTTCAAATCCCAGAATATTTACTTACGAAATTTCCTGATAATCTTCTTCTTCTTCTGCACAAAAATTCCAGTGTGTTTTGCAGCCTTCGAGTGGTTTGCTGTTCATCGGCGTTTTTGGTACCGACACTCCGGTGAGTTAAATCGTTCTATCCTGGGAGGATATATTCCAAAACCTCGGGTACTTGAGGGGAATAATTTTCTTAAGGACACAATGTGTATTCAGTGGGCTCGATTTGTTCCTACAACGTTTCAAAAATTATTTTGAAGTTCGAATACTGTTTTCAGAATTTATTTCTACTAACTTTCTGTTACTGTTTTCAGAAAGATCACTATTTTATTTATTTACAGCAATACAGATTGACAACAATATAGCCATAGTCCATTCACATAAGTGCTAGCTTCTTAAATCACTTTATATATACAAAATAACTCTCACAATTATCATGGCAAGAATAAGTTAATTTTTTTTTCCATAGATACTCAACACAAAGAAAACGTCTTTTCAAAGTCATATAGTAAAGTACTTTTTTTTTCTTTTCCAAACCCCAACTTAGCTCAAAAGCATATCTGATTACCCATTGTGATAAAATTCTTAATTTATAATATAGAAATAAATTAGATTACCATTACGATATCACAAATAGTAGCAAATCACATATGAGGCATTAAGCTGAGAACTGTATAAGCACTTTCCTCAAAATATATTTCACTATCAAGTTCAACAACCTAGACGTGGCTAATATATTACATTTCTTATGTTACTACTCAACTCTTTTTCTCTCCTTTCCAAACTCATAATGGATGGTTGTATTCACAAACTCTTAGGCAAAATTTATATCCTAGACGAGTTTACCATTCACATGGAGTCTCAATGTTCAAAAATTTTACTAACTCTCTACCATCTTACAAATTTTGCAGGGGTTCCTTTGTAAATAGAGTTATCCCAAAAATTATAACCTCTCAATTCTCAAATAGAACCAATGCACACAACATCTCAATACTCAAGGTCAATCTCAATCGTACATATTTTACTCAAAAGTTCCAAGTCATTTGTTTTGTCCGACGGAGGGGGATATGCGTGTCCTAGCCGTCTGCGAAGAGGGACATCCCAAATTTCAAGTTGATTTAGCAAAATGCACGAATAAGGAATGAAAGAAGGAAAAATATCCTAGATGTTCAGTAGCCTCAAGGTTATAAATATGGAAGTCTACATACCCATGAACAAGAGTCTACCAAACACTGCTCCATGACCCGGGACTTAAAGCCTAGGCTCTGATACCAACTTTGTCACGTCCCAAACACTCCCTAGACGTGACTGGCACCAAGGTAACACCACCCGCCAGGCGATCCATACTTTCTTACCTTAGCCATTAATTTACAGTATTTGATTAATCGTAAGAGTATCAAAATAATCTGATAACTAAATTACGCATAATTAATATCTCGAAATATTATACTGAAATTCTTGCCCAAATCTCACACTAGACCATGGAGTATCTAAGAGAATTACAAAAGACCTCATATGAAAAAAATTATAAAGGCTCTTTGGGCAACCTCCACAAACAATGCGGCAGCTCACCTCAATAACTGAATCAACTCTAGCGAACTTGTCGGCTACTTGCTCCACTTTCACCAATTGTATCGCATAGACACGCATGTAAGGAGTGAGTTATACGTAAATATAANAGTGTAGTAAGGCTGACTTGGCACAGCAAGAACACAAGAAAGTTGTTCAAGATCGTGAGCGAGTTGTCAAGTGTCGCACGTGCGCTTAGTATGAGACTAAGGACGTGACAACTTGGTATCAGAGCAAAGGTTATAAATATGGAATGTTAGGAAGAATACAAGAGATTACTAGAATGAAGCTTTTGTAGGGAACGTGGCCGGAATTACCAAGGGCTTGGTACTTGCATAAGGGATCAACATGAAGGTCCCTAAGCGAAAGCAATATGGTGGTGCACAGGATGCACACGAGGTGGACTACTTACTTTGGAGGATGGACAAGTACTTTGAGATAGTCAAGGAGGATGACAACGTTGTTAAGGTACGCAACGCCTCAATGTACTTGTGGTGGTGCACGGGACGCACCACCACAAGTACATTGAGGTCCCTAAGCGAAAGCAATATGGTACTTGCATAAGGGATCAACATGAAGGTCCCTAACCGAAAGCAATATGGTGGTGCACGGGACGCACACGAGGTGGACTACTTACTTTGGAGGATGGACAAGTACTTTGAGATAGTCAAGGAGGATGACAACGTTGTTAAGGTACGCAACGCCTCAATGTACTTGATCGAGGTTGTCGTGATGGGGTGGCTTCGGAAGTGTGCCAACATGGAAAAAAGGGCTATGCAAATTGATAGGTGAGAGCAGTTCAAGAAGGAGTTGAAGAGCAATTCTACTTGATAAATATGGTGTACGAGGCTAGGCGGAAGCTAAGGGAGCTCTCACAGACGGCCACAATTCAGGAGTATGTGCGCGAGTTCACTACCTTAATATTGCAAATCATTTCATTGTCCAAGGAAAATTCCCACTTCTACTTCATGGATGGGTTGCAAAATCTAGTAAAGAGGGAGTTAAGAAGACATCAAGTAGCCTACATGGACGAGGCCATAGGGGTAGCCGAGTCGCTTGTTGACTTCAAGATGGAGCCTGCCAAGTCCAAAGAAGGAAATGCCGAGAGAGGAAGAGAGATCATGACGAGGACAATGGGAAAGGCATAGACGAGGTATACAAGGGTAATGGCAAGGGGCCATCCCATAACGGACAGGGGGTCCAAGAAAAACGGTAAGGGGCCGTAAAATAGCAGCGAGTATGTGCCTAAGAGAGGGTGCTACTTCTGCAAAGGATCTCATTGGGCAAGTGAATGCCCAGAGTTGGAAAAATTTGGCGCAATGATTGAGAACTTTGCTCAAGCACATAACGGTGACACAGGATAAACCGCCTTCATTGGGGGGATGCGCTTGGAATCTAAACTGACGTAGAGGATTCCAAATCCTATCTTAGCGCCATGCAAATGGAGCATGGTGGCAACAAGAAAAGTTGGGCGGACATAGTTGAAGAGGATAGCGAGTTACAAAGTGATGGCACGCTATCGGACTTAGACGATGCACCGAGCAGAGGGGTCAAGCTTACTAGCAAGGCTGTGACCACGGAGGGCAGCCAAAGAGGGAGTACAAGTATGGAACCGATGCTTGAGAAGATGCTAGACTTGGTCGACTCATGAGAAGATTCAGGCCAAGAGCAAGGAAGGGCATCCGATGGGCGGAGGATCGAGGCCATCATTGCTAGACGTCCAATGTACAAATGGGGAAAGAAGAAAGGTGACCAGTACCTTGAGACACGGGAAGGCGAACCGCCCAATAGAGAATCATGGATAATGGACAAAGATCTTCGGAGACACCAAGGCGAGGTGCACGCATCTTGTCAATGCTTTGCGCCGAGGGCGACACAAAATTGGGTGGGGGTGAGTGCCATGACCCGCCATATCATCATGCCACGTAGGTGCCATTTGGCATAAATTAATGCCATGTGGAAGCTTACATAGGATGGAGGCTAGCATTTGTGAGAAGATTCTAGAGAAGTATGGTCATTTCCTTTGGAAGACCCTAGTTCCTTATGGAATTGCTAGGAAATTCCTTGGAATCTTCTAGGCGTTAGAAAATTCTAGAGGGTGTAATTATTCGTAAATATGGAAGGACTTGTGGAATAATTATTATTTACACACTAGCCCCTAGGTTATTAGTATAAATAGGGGGCATTCATCTGTAATTAAACAAGCCAAACAATCAAGTTCTCTCTAATACAAAAGCTTCTTTGGCAGTTTTTCTGTGGTCTAACATTCCCTTAGGGATCTTGAGTGTAGTAAGGTTGACATGGCATAGCAAGAACGTGAGAAAGTTGTTCAAGATCGTGAGCGAGGTTTCAAGTGCTGCACGTGTGCTTAGTATGAGACTAAAGACGTGACAACGTGATATTACTGCAAAGGTTATGACTAGGAATGTTAGAAAGAATATTGCTAGAATGAAGCTTTTGTAGGGAACCGTGGCCGGAATTACCAGGGGCTTGGTATATGGATGCACACGAGGTGGACAGCGTACTTTGGAGGATGGGCAAGTACTTTGAGATAGTCAAGGAGGATTACGACGTTGTT
Source organism: Nicotiana attenuata (assembly GCF_001879085.1). Classification (NCBI taxonomy): domain Eukaryota; kingdom Viridiplantae; phylum Streptophyta; class Magnoliopsida; order Solanales; family Solanaceae; genus Nicotiana; species Nicotiana attenuata. The sequence goes on along the minus strand of NW_017671088.1, from coordinate 183,990 downwards.
AAGGTATGCGATGCCTCAATGTACTTGACCAAGGTTGTTGTGCTGGGGTGGTGTCAAAAGTGTGCCAACGTGCAAAAAAAGGGCTATGCAAGATTGAGAGGTGAGAGCAGTTCAAGAAAGAGTTGAAGAGCAATTCTACTCGATAAATATGGTGTACGAGGCTAGGCAGAAGCTAAGGGAGCTCCGACAGACGGCCACAATTCGAGAGTATGTGCGCGAGTTCACTACCTTAATGTTGCAAATCATGTCATTGTCCGAGGAAGATTCCCTCTTCTACTTCATGGATGGGTTGCAAAATTGGGTAAAGCAAGAGCTAAGAAAACGTCAAGTAGCCAATATGGACGAGGCCATAAGGGTAGCCGAGTCGTTCGTTGACTTCAAGATGGAGCATGCCAAGTCTAAAGAGGATCCACACGAGGATCCCAAATTTCAACTTGATTTAGCACAATGCACGAATAAGGAATGAAAGAAGGAAAAATATCCTAGATGTTCAGTAGCCTCAAGGTTATAAGTATGGACGTCTACATACCTATGAACAAGAGTCTACCAAACACTGCTCCATGACCCGGGACTTAAAGCCTAGGCTCTGATACCAACTTTGCCACGTCCCAAACACTCCCTAGACGTGACTGGCACCAAGGTAACACCACCCGCCAGGTGACCCATACTTTCTTACCTTAGCCATTAATTTACAGTATTTGATTAATCGTAAGAGTATCAAAATAATCTGACAACTAAATTACGCACAATTAATATCTCGAAATATTATACTGAAATTCTTGCCCAAATCTCACACTAGACCATGGAGTATCTAAGAGAATTGCAAAAGACCTCATATGAAAAAAAATTATAAAGGCTCTTTGGGCAACCTCCACAAACAATGCGGCAGCTCACCTCAATAACTGAATCAACTCTAGCGAACTTGTCGGCTACTTGCTCTACTTTCACCAATTGTATCGCATAGACACGCATGTAAGGAGTGAGTTATACGTAAATATAACCCAGTAAGATCCTCGACCCGCCACTCTTAATACCTCTGGAACAAGTATTAGAAAATACAAACACACAACGAGCACACAAATAATATGCACAAAAATTTTTTATCATATAATTACTCTATAAGGTCCAAACAATTATTCAACAACAACACTATATATCTCAGCACAACTACACTAAGGACTTGTCATAAACGGTAGTGCAGGAAATTAACCAAACACCTCGACGAGTCCACGGCAGCATACATAATGCCCCAAATCCATTACGGCGGCATACACAATACCCAAATATATAGCGGCGCCATACATAATGCCCCATATATATCACGGCGGCATACACAATGCCTAAAATATATAGCGGCGGCATACACAATACCCCAAATCTATCATGGCGGCATACACAATGTCAAATTTATCACTGCGGCATACACAATGCCCCAAATATATAGCGGCGTCATATACAATGCCCCAAGTCTATCACGGTGGCATACACAATGCCCCAAATATATTACGGCATCGAAGAAATAATTTCTAATGCCCCAATGCCATAGCACGAGGCTACACCACATCACACTAAACCACAAATCACTTATTAAATAGTTTTAGCTTTTTACAAAATAATATATATTTGCCGCTGGTCTAAGACCACCGATTCTGCCAAGCGCATGCTCGTCCTGACACATGGACCAAGCAGGAAAAAAATATACTTTCAAAACGGGTTTTGGAAAAGCAAGCATCAAAACTTAAAGTCTCATTATCTCGCTAACGGCAAGTTTTGTGTCCTTGCAACGTCCAAAATACCAACCAAACAGCCTCCAATGGCCTCAATCTAAGTAAATATTAACTAACAATGTCAACTATGCTAGCCGAGGTCAAACCTCAATTCCCTAATTTTCAATTTTAGACCTCAAATTAAAGTATCTCCAATCTAGTATCATATGGAGGGTCACAAAGTTTCCCATGTCACCCCTTCTTTCATAAAAAATACAAGATAGCTTAATGTCATGACCTGCCACATCATCATGCCACGTAGGTGCCATTTGGCATAAATTAATGCCATGTGGAAGCTTACATAGGAGGGAGGCTAGCATTTGTGAGAAGATTCTAGAGAAGTATGGACATTTCCTCTGAAAGACCCTAGATCCTTATGGAATTGCTAGGAGAGTCCTTGGAATCTTCTAGGCTTGTAGAAAATTCTAGAGGGTGTACTTATTTGTAAATATGGAAGGACTTGTGGAACAAATATTATTACACACTAGCTCCTAGGTTATTAGTATAAATAGGGGGCATTCATTTGTAATTCAACAAGCCAAACAATCATGTTCTCTCTAATACAAAAGCTTCTTTGGAAATTCTCCTGTGTTCTAGCATTCCCTTAGCGATCTTGAGTGTAGTAAGGCTGACTTGGCACAGCAAGAACATGAGAAAGTTGTTCAAGATCGTGAGCGAGTTGTCAAGTGTCGCACGTGCGCTTAGTATGAGACTAAGGACGTGACAACTAGGTATCAGAGCAAAGGTTATAACTAAGGAATGTTAGAAAGAATACAAGAGATTACTAGAATGAAGCTTTTGTAGGGAACGTGGCCGGAATTACCAAGGGCTTGGTACTTGCATAAGGGATCAATATGAAGGTCCCTAAGCGAAAGCAATATGGTGGTGCACGGGACGCACACGAGGTGGACTACTTACTTTGGAGGATGGACAAGTACTTTGAGATAGTCAAGGAGGATGACAACGTTGTTAAGGTACGCAACGCCTCAATGTACTTGATCGAGGTTGTCGTGATGGGGTGGCGTCGGAAGTGTGCCAACATGGAAAAAAGGGCTATGCAAATTGATAGGTGAGAGCAGTTCAAGAAGGAGTTGAAGAGCAATTCTACTTGATAAATATGGTGTACGAGGCTAGGCGGAAGCTAAGGGAGCTCCGACAGACGGCCACAATTCAGGAGTATGTGCGCGAGTTCACTACCTTAATGTTGCAAATCATTTCATTGTCCAAGGATACTTCATGGATGGGTTGCAAAATCTAGTAAAGCAGGAGTTAAGAAGACATCAAGTAGCCTACATGGACGAGGCCATAGGGGTAGCCGAGTCGCTTGTTGACTTCAAGATGGAGCCTGCCAAGTCCAAAGAAGGAAATGCCGAGAGAGGTAGGGAGATCATGACGAGGACAATGGGAAAGGCATAGCCGAGGTATACAAGGGTAATGGCAAGGGGCCATCCCATAACGGACAGGGGGTCCAAGAGAAACGGTAAGGGGCCGTAAAATAGCAGCGAGTATGTGCCTAAGAGAGGGTGCTATTTCTGCAAAGGATCTCATTGGGCAAGTGAATGCCCAGAGTTGGAAAAATTTGGCGCAATGATTGAGAACTTTGCTCAAGCACATAAGGGAGACACAGGATAAACCGCCTTCATTGGGGGGATGCGCTTGGAATCTAAACTGAACGTAGAGGATTCCAAATCCTATCTTAGCGCCATGCAAATGGAGCATGGTGGCAACAAGAAAAGTTGGGCGGACATAGTTGAAGAGGATAGCGAGTTACAAAGTGATGGCACGCTATCGGACTTAGACGATGCACCGAGCAGAGGGGTCAAGCTTACTAGCAAGGCTGTGACCACGGAGGGCAGCCAAAGAGGGAGTACAAGCATGGAACCGATGCTTGAGAAGATGCTAGACTTGGTCGACTCATGAGAAGATTCAGGCCAAGAGCAAGGAAGGGCATCCGATGGGCGGAGGATCGAGGCCATCATTGCTAGACGTCCAATGTACAAATGGGGAAAGAAGAAAGGTGACCAGTACCTTGAGACACGGGAAGGCGAACCGCCCAATAGAGAATCATGGATAATGGACAAAGATCTTCGGAGACACCAAGGCGAGGTGCACGCATCTTGTCAATGCTTTGCGCCGAGGGCGACACAAAATTGGGTGGGGGTGAGTGCCATGACCCGCCATATCATCATGCCACGTAGGTGCCATTTGGCATAAATTAATGCCATGTGGAAGCTTACATAGGAGGGAGGCTAGCATTTGTGAGAAGATTCTAGAGAAGTATGGTCATTTCCTTTGGAAGACCCTAGTTCCTTATGGAATTGCTAGGAAATTCCTTGGAATCTTCTAGGCGTTAGAAAATTCTAGAGGGTGTAATTATTCGTAAATATGGAAGGACTTGTGGAATAATTATTATTTACACACTAGCCCCTAGGTTATTAGTATAAATAGGGGGCATTCATCTGTAATTAAACAAGCCAAACAATCAAGTTCTCTCTAATACAAAAGCTTCTTTGGCAGTTTTTCTGTGGTCTAACATTCCCTTAGGGATCTTGAGTGTAGTAAGGTTGACATGGCATAGCAAGAACGTGAGAAAGTTGTTCAAGATCGTGAGCGAGGTTTCAAGTGCTGCACGTGTGCTTAGTATGAGACTAAAGACGTGACAACGTGATATTACTGCAAAGGTTATGACTAGGAATGTTAGAAAGAATATTGCTAGAATGAAGCTTTTGTAGGGAACCGTGGCCGGAATTACCAGGGGCTTGGTATATGGATGCACACGAGGTGGACAGCGTACTTTGGAGGATGGGCAAGTACTTTGAGATAGTCAAGGAGGATTACGACGTTGTTAAGGTATGCGATGCCTCAATGTACTTGACCAAGGTTGTTGTGCTGGGGTGGTGTCAAAAGTGTGCCAACGTGCAAAAAAAGGGCTATGCAAGATTGAGAGGTGAGAGCAGTTCAAGAAAGAGTTGAAGAGCAATTCTACTCGATAAATATGGTGTACGAGGCTAGGCAGAAGCTAAGGGAGCTCCGACAGACGGCCACAATTCGAGAGTATGTGCGCGAGTTCACTACCTTAATGTTGCAAATCATGTCATTGTCCGAGGAAGATTCCCTCTTCTACTTCATGGATGGGTTGCAAAATTGGGTAAAGCAAGAGCTAAGAAAACGTCAAGTAGCCAATATGGACGAGGCCATAAGGGTAGCCGAGTCGTTCGTTGACTTCAAGATGGAGCATGCCAAGTCTAAAGAGGATCCACACGAGGATCCCAAATTTCAACTTGATTTAGCACAATGCACGAATAAGGAATGAAAGAAGGAAAAATATCCTAGATGTTCAGTAGCCTCAAGGTTATAAGTATGGACGTCTACATACCTATGAACAAGAGTCTACCAAACACTGCTCCATGACCCGGGACTTAAAGCCTAGGCTCTGATACCAACTTTGCCACGTCCCAAACACTCCCTAGACGTGACTGGCACCAAGGTAACACCACCCGCCAGGTGACCCATACTTTCTTACCTTAGCCATTAATTTACAGTATTTGATTAATCGTAAGAGTATCAAAATAATCTGACAACTAAATTACGCACAATTAATATCTCGAAATATTATACTGAAATTCTTGCCCAAATCTCACACTAGACCATGGAGTATCTAAGAGAATTGCAAAAGACCTCATATGAAAAAAAAACTTATAAAGGCTACTTTGGGCAACCTCCACAAACAATGCGGCAGCTCACCTCAATAACTGAATCAACTCTAGCGAACTTGTCGGCTACTTGCTCTACTTTCACCAATTGTATCGCATAGACACGCATGTAAGGAGTGAGTTATACGTAAATATAACCCAGTAAGATCCTCGACCCGCCACTCT
>NW_017671088.1:154283-175135 GCF_001879085.1 Nicotiana attenuata | reverse complement strand
GGGATCTCCGACAAACGACCACATATCGCGAGTAAGTGCGCGAGTCCACTACCTTAATGCTACAAATCATGTCATTGTCCGCGGAAGATTCCCTCTTCTACTTCATGGATGGGTGGCAATATTGGGTGAAGTAGGAGTTAAGAAGACATCAAGTAGCCAACATGGACGAGGCCACAGGGGTAGTCGAGTCGCTCGTTGACTTCAAGATGGAGCCTGCCAAGTCCAAAGAAGGAAAAGCCGAGAGAGGTAGGGAGATCATGACGAGGACAATGGGAAAGGCATAGCCGAGGTATACAAGGGTAATGGCAAGGGGCCATCCCATAACGGACAGGGGGTCCAAGAGAAACGGTAAGGGGCCGTAAAATGGCAGCGAGTATGTGCCTAAGAGAGGGTGCTATTTCTGCAAAGGATCTCATTGGGCAAGTGAATGCCCAGAGTTGGAAAAATTTGGCGCAATGATTGAGAACTTTGCTCAAGCACATAAGGGAGACACAGGATAAACCTCCTTCATTGGGGGGATGCGCTTGGAATCTAAACTGAACGTAGAGGATTCCAAATCCTATCTTAGCGCCATGCAAATGGAGCATGGTGGAAACAAGAAAAGTTGGGCGGACATAGTTGAAGAGGATAGCGAGTTACAAAGTGATGGCACGCTATCGGACTTAGACGATGCACCGAGCAGAGGGGTCAAGCTTACTAGCAAGGCTGTGACCACGGAGGGCAGCCAAAGAGGGAGTACAAGCATGGACCCGATGCTTGAGAAGATGCTAGACTTGGTCGACTCATGAGAAGATTCAGGCCAAGAGCAAGGAAGGGCATCCGATGGGCGGAGGATCGAGGCCATTATTGCTAGACGTCCAATGTACAAATGGGGCAAGAAGAAAGGTGACCAGTACCTTGAGACACGGGAAGGCGAACCGCCCCATAAAGAATCATGGATAATGGACAAAGATCTTCGGAGACACCAAGGCGAGGTGCGCGCATCGTGTCGATGCTTTGTGCCGAGGGCGGCACAAAATTAGGTGGGGGAGAGTGCCATGACCCGCCATATCATCATGCCACGTAGGTGCCATTTGGAATAAATTAATGCCATGTGGAAGCTTACATAGGAGGGAGGCTAGCATTTGTGAGAAGATTCTAGAGAAGTATGGACATTTCCTTTGGAAGACCCTAGATCCTTATGGAATTGCTAGGAAATTTCTTGGAATCTTCTAGGCGTTAGAAAATTCTAGAGGGTGTAATTATTTGTAAATATGAAAGGACTTGTGGAACAATTATTATTTACACACTAGCCCCTAGGTTATTAGTATAAATAGGGGGCATTCATTTGTAATTCAACAAGCCAAACAATCAAGTTCTCTCTAATACAAAAGCTTCTTTGGCAGTTTTCCTGTGGTCTAACATTCCCTTAGGGATCTTGAGTATAGTAAGGCTGACTTGGCATAGCAAGAACGTGAGAAAGTTGTTCAAGATCGTGAGCGATGTTTCAAGTGTTGCACGTGTGCTTAGTATGAGACTAAGGACGTGACAACGTGGTATTACTGCAAAGGTTATGACTAGGAATGTTAGAAAGAATATTGCTAGAATGAAGCTTTTGTAGGGAACCGTGGCCGGAATTACCAAGGGCTTGGTACTTCTTAGCTGCCATATATCACTGTTTTTTTTTCAGAAATTTCTGAAAGGTATTATCTTCTATTCAGTCGAAATTGATATGAAATTACTGTTTGGGCCTAAATTGTTGAATTTGGAAGTATGCCTATATTTCCTATGTTGATACTACTAGAATTGAACTGTAACTGTATAGCTCGTCACTATCTTCAGCTCTTTATTTAGTATTGTTACTTGCTGAGTTGGTTGTACTCATACTGCGCCCTGCACCTCGTGTGCAGATCTAGGTGCTTCCGGCTACGGTTAATGTTAGATCTCAGAGTGTTATCAGTTGAAGACATCAAGGTAGTTCTTTAGCGCCCGCTGGCCTTGCCTCCTTTCCTTTCATTTTTGTATTGTTCTATATTTTCGGATAGTGTTTTTATCAGTCAGATGTTGTTACATTTAGATGCTAATGTACTCAGTGACACCGGATTTTGGGAGTGTATTTGTATCAGTATTTGTGGGATTTTCTATCAAATCAGAATATTATGCTTTCAAACTTAAAAGATTATTGTGATTTATTAAGGTTATTGGCTTGCCTATTATTGAGATAGGCGCCATCACGACAGGTGGTCGTGACAAGTTGGTATTTGAGCCTAGGTTACATAAGTCTCACGAGTCATGATCAGGTTTAGTAGAGTATTGCGGATCAGTACGGAGACGTCTGTACTTATCTTCGTGAGGTTGCAGAACCCTTAGGAAAAGATCACTTTCTTGTATTCTGTCGTGCGAACTAATTGATTTCGGAAACAAAATTCATGTTATTCCAGTCTCTCACAGATGGTAAAAACACGTACTTCCGGATCAGACGGCCAGCCACTAGTGCACCAGTCAGGGTCGTAGTAGAGGCCCGGGCCGAGGTAGAGGTTGAGGTGTAGCTTGTACAGCAGTTGGAGCAGCACCTGTAGCACCACCAGTTGCTCCAGCTTAGGAAAAGATTCCAGATATAGCTGAACCGACAGGGCCAGCTCAGGCACCAACCCGGTTGCAGCTGCTTGGGCCCATGTGGTTCCTGCTATGACTGATGATGAGCAGAGGAGATAGAGAGGTTTGGGAGGCTCCATCCTCCATCTTTCAGTGGGGCAGAGTGGGAAGATGCCCAGGGTTTCTTGGATAAGTGTAAGCGGATTCTCCACACAGCAGGAATTCTGGAGACCAGTGGGCTCTCATTCACTACTTTTTAGTTTACTAGGGCAACCTTCAGATGGTGGGAAGCTCATGAGAGGCATAGGCCGGTCAGGATGCACCACTTACATGGTAGGAGTTCTCAGTTCTCTTTTTGGAGAAGTTTGTGCCTAAGTCTCGTAGAGAGAAGCTGCGCAGACAGTTTGAGCAGTTACGTCAAGAGGGCATGTCTGTGACGCGGTACGAGATAAGATTTTCTGAGATGGGTCATCACACAGTTTGGTTGGTTCCCACTGATAGGGAAAGTATTAGGAGGTTCATTGATGGCCTCACATATCAGCTGCAGATACTTATGACTAGGGAGAGGGTGTCTGGTGCTACTTTTGATGAGGTTGTCGATATTGCTCGGCAGATAGAGATGATCCGCAGCTAGGAGCAGGTTGAGAGGGAAGACAAGAGGCCTCGTGGATAGGGTGGTGTGGCGGTGTTCCCTTAGGGGGTCAGTCCTACCACAGCAGGGGTTGTCCTTACAGGCATGCATAGGCGGGTCCTTCAGTTCACTGTGGTGCATCATCCAGCCATGGTTCATACAGTTCTCATCAGGGTTAGCCATTTCTCAGTGCCCTTCCATCTCAAAGTTTGTCCCGTGGCCCTTCAGTTCAGGGTTCATTCGCACCGGGTACTTCTAGCATTTATTCTGGATCTCGGGGCCCAATTCAGTCCCCACCACCACTAGTACCGGGGAGTTGCTTTGAGTGCAGGGAGTTCGGGCATATGTGGAGGCAGAGTCCTCGGCGCCCGAGAGGCCTAGTACAATAGAGAAATCAGACTATGACTTCAGAACCAGTTGCTTCACCACCCACCCACCCAGCTCGAGGTGGGGCTCAGTTAGCTAGGGGTCGCTCAAGAGGGGGAGGCCGATCAGGGTGCGGCCAGGCCCGATTCTATGCTTTTCCCGCCAAACCTGATGCCATACCTTCAGATGTAGTGATCACAGGTATTGTCTCAGTGTGCCACAGGGAAGCTTCTACATTATTTTACCCTGGTTCCATGTATTCGTATGTTTCATCATATTTTGCTCGTCATCTGGATATGCCCAGTGAGCCCTTAATTTCATCTATCCGTGTATCTACGCCGATGGGCGATACTATTATTGTGGACCGTGCGTATCGGTCATGTGTGGTAACTATTGGGAGCTAGAGAATAGAGTTGATCTCTTATTGCTCAGTATGGTTGATTTCGATGTAATCTTGGGTATGGATTGGTTGTCTCCATGCCATGTTTTTCTGGACAGTCACGTAAAAACTGTGACATTGGCGATGTTGGGATTTCCAAAGGTCGAGTGGAAAGGTTCTCTAGATTATGTTCCCAGCAGAGTAATTTCTTACTTAAAGGCCCAACGAATGGTTGGGAAGGGGTGTCTATCATATTGGCTTTTGTAAGAGATGTTGATGCAAACACTCCTACCATTGATCTTGTACCGGTAGTGCAAGACTTTTCAGATGTGTTTCCTACAGATTTGCCGGGTATGCCACCTGACAGAGATATTGATTTCGGTATTAATTTGGTACCGGGCACTTAGCCTATTTCTATTCTACCATGTCGTATGTCCCCAGCAGAATTGAAAGAATTAAAGGAGAAGTTGCAAGAACTACTTGATAAGTGCTTCATTCGGCCCAATGTATCACCGTGGGGGTGCTCCAGTCTTGTTTGTAAAGAAGAAAGATGGCTCCATGCACATGTGTATTGATTATCGTCAGTTGAACAAAGTTACAGTGAAGAACCGGTACCCATTGCCTCGTATTGATGACCTATTAGATCAACTACAGGGTGCCAAGGTATTCTCAAAAAATTGATTTGTAGTCTGGGTATCACTAGTTGAAAATTCGGGATTCGGATATTCTAAAGATGGCGTTTAGGACTCGTTATGGTCACTACGAATTTCTCGTGATGTCTTTTAGGCTGACCAATGCCCATCAGCATTTATGCACTTGATGAATAGCGTATTCCAGCCGTATCATGATTCGTTTGTCGTAGTATTTATTGATGATATCCTGGTGTACTCGCGTAGCCAGGAGGAGCATGCACAACACTTGGGTATTGTATTATAGAGGTTGAGGGAGGAGAAACATTATGACAAATTCTCTAAGTGTGAGTTCTAGCTTAGTTCGGTGGCATTCTTGGGACACATAGTGTCCAGTGAAGGAATCAAGGTGGATCGAAGAAGATAGAGGCAGTTCAGAGTTAGCCTAGGCCATCTTCAACTGCCGAGATCCGGAGTATCCTCGGTTTGGCAAGGTATTATCGCTGATTTGTGGAGGGTTTCTCTTCTACTGTTGCACCTATGACCAGATTGACCCAGAAGGGTACTCCGTTCAGATGGTTCGAGGAATGTGAGGAGAGCTTTCAAAAGCTCAAGACGGCTTTGACTACAGCTCCAGTATTGGTATTGCCTACAAGTACATGGTCTTATACTATGTATTATGATCCATCGAGTATTGGTCTCGGCGCGATGTTGATGCATGACAGTAAAGGTCATTGCTTACGTGTCTAGATAACTGAAGGTGCATGAGAAGAATTATCTTGTTCACGACCTTGAATTAGCAGCTATTGATCATGTCCTGAAGATTTGGCGGCATTATTTGTACGGCATCCATTGTGAGGTCCATACTGACCATCGGAGTCTACAACATCTGTTCAAACAAAAGGAACTCAATTTGCAACAGCGGAGGTGGTTAGAGTTACTTAAAGACTATGATATATCCATCTTGTATCATCCGAGGAAGGCTAATGTGGTGGCTGATGCATTGAGTCGAAAAGCGGATAGTTTGGGCAATTTAGCATATCTACCGGTAGCAGAGAAGCCATTAGCATTAGAGTTTCAGGCCTTGGCCAATCAGTTCATGAGATTAGATGTTTCAGAGCCCACTCGGGTTCTAGCTTGTGTGGTTTCTCGGTCTTTCTTATATGATCGCATCAGGGAGCGCTAGTATGATGATAACCATTTACTTGTCCTGAAGGACACAGTTCAGCACGGTGATGCCAAAGATGTAATCAGAGATGATGGGGTGTTGAGGATGCAGGGTCGGATTTGTGTGCCAAATATAGATGGGCTGCATGAATTGATTCTTGAAGAAGCCCACAGTTTGCAGTATTCCATTCATCCGGGTGCCGCAAAGATGTAATAGGACTTGAGGCAGCATTATTGGTGGAGAAAAATGAAGAAAAATATAGTTGGGTTTGTAGTTCAGTATAACAGGTAAAGTATGAGCATCAGAGACCGGGTAGATTGCTTCAGAGACTTGTAATTCCGGAGTGGAAGTGGGAGCGTATCACCACGGACTTCGTAGTTGGGCTCCCACGAACTTCAAGGAAATTTGATGCCATTTGGGTGATTGTGGATAGATTGACCAAGTCCGCACATTTTATTCCAGTTGGTACTACTTATTCTTTAGAGCGGTTAACGGAGATCTATATCTGCGAGATTGTTCACCTTCATGGTATGCCAGTGTCCATCATTTCAGATCGGGGCACACAATTTACATCACAGTTTTGGAAAGCAGTGCAGTGGCAGTTAGGCACACAGGTTCAGTTGAGTACAGCATTTCACCCTCAGGGACGGACAGTCAGAACGCACTATTCAGATATAGGAAGATACGCGACGCGCTTGAGTCATTGATTTTGGGGGTTCTTGGGATCATTTTCTGCCACTCGCGGAGTTTGCTTATAATAACAGCTACCAATCGAGCATTCAGATGGCTCTGTATGAGGCTTTATATGGAGACAGTGTCATTCTCCGATGGGTTGGTTTGAGCCGGGTGAGGCTAGGCTATTGGGTACTGACTTGGTTCAGGATGCTTTGGACAAGGTTAAATTAATTCAGGAGCAACTTCGCACGGCGCAGTCTAGACAGAAGAGTGCCGACAGGAAGGTCCGTGATGTGTCTTACATGGTTGGGAGAAGATTCTGGTGAAGGTTTCGCCTATGAAAGGTGTTATGAGATTCGGGAAGAAGGGCAAGTTGAGTCCTAGATATATTGGACCTTTTGAAATACTTAAAAAGATCAAAGAGCTGGCTTATGAACTTGCATCGCCGCCTGGTTTATCGGGTGTTCACCCTGTGTTCCATGTATTCATGCTCCGGAAGTATATTGGAGATCCATCCCATATTTTGGATTTCAGCACAGTGGATTTGGATGGTAATTTGACATATAATGTAGAGCCGGTGGCTATATTACAGCGGCAAGTTCGAAAGTTGAGATCAAAGAATATAGCATCAGTGAAAGTGCAATGGAGAAGCTAGTCAGTCAGAGAAACTACTTGGGAGACTGAGTGGGAGATGTGGAACAAATATCCACACCTATTTGAGACTCCAGGTATGATTCTGAACCCGTTCGAGGATGAATGTTTGTTTAAGAGGGGGAGGATGTAACGACCCAGCCGGTCGTTGAATAGTACAACCCTTTTTCCCTATTTACTACTAATTTCATGCTTTACAGTTGTTATGTGCCTTGCCGGGGTAATTGGTTTGGGTCGGGTGAGGTTTTGAAATGAATGGAGACACTTAGTCTCCAAGATGGAAGCTTAAGTTGAAATAATTGACCGGATGGTGAAGTATGTGTAAATGACCCCAGAATGGATTTTTGATGATTCCAAAAGCTCTGTATGGTGATTTTGGGTTTAGAAGTGTGTCCAGATATTTATTTCGAGGTTCGTAGCTAAACTAGGCTTGAAATGGCAAAAATAAGAAATTTAAGTTTGAAAGTTTGACCGGGAAGTTGACTTTTTGATATCGGGGTCGGAATCCAGTTCTGAAAATTTTCATAGCTTAGTTATGTCATTTATGACTTGTGTGCAAAATTTGAGGTCAATCGGACTTGAATTGATAGGTTTCGGCATCGAATATAGAAGTTGGAAGTTCTTAGTTTCATTAAGCTTGAATTGGGGTGTGATTAGGTTTTAGCATTGTTTGATGTGATTTGAAGTTTCGACGAAGTTCGTATCATTTTTTAGGACTTTTTGGTATATTTAATTGAGGTACCGGGGGCCTCGGATGAGTTTCGGACGGCTAACGGATCAATTTCGGACTTGGCATACCAGCTGAAGAATTTTGGTTTTCTATCACCGGTTTCCTTCTACGTGATTTCATGAGAATGTGCGCGATACCGTAGGCAAAAATTGAGGTAGTGAAATTTTGTACTATGCGATCGCATAGGTCCAACCGCGATCGCAGAAACTCAGCTGGGTAGCGGGATTTTTTTCTATGTGATCGCGTGAAGGCATCCGTGATCGCGTAGGTTTGGACAGACTATGCTTCACGAACGCGTGGCTAAGGCCGTGTTTGTGTAGAGGAAAGAAGGCAGCCAGAGGCCACGCGCCTAATTTTTTGCAATCGCGTAGGCATGTCTACGATCGCGTAGGCCTGAGAGTGTTGTGCGTCGCAATCACGTGAGGGAACCAGCAATCGCGTAGGGTATTTTTGGGGTAGTCTTGGTTTGTTCTTCGCGGTCACGTGGAATTATCCGCAATCGCATAGGGTTAAATTTTGGCAGTGGAAATTTGTGCTACGCGATCGCGGGACTTTGTCCGCGATCGCATAGAAGAAATGTCTGGACAGAAAGTTTATGTTCTAAAAATGGGACTTCGTCCCATTTTCCATTTTTGACGGATTTGAGCTCAGGGAGAGGCGATTTTTGGGAGATTTTCAAGGAGAAAAACGGGGCAAGTATTCTTAACTCAATTTTGATTAAATTACCCGAATCTATCGTTATTTTTAGCATTAAATCTATTATTTAAGTTGGAAAATTTTGGAAACCCTCTTGGTTTAATTTGATGATTTGAGGGCCGAGTTGATGTAGGATTTTGGTAAAATTTGTGTAGTTGGACTCGTAGTTGGATGAGCGTTCACATTCCGTAACTTTTGTCGGGTTCCGAGACGTGGGCCCCACGGGCAATTTTGAGTGCAATTTTGGATTTTTATTGGAAAATGTAGAATTTCATATGAAATTAATTCCTATAATTTGTATTGATTGAATCAAATTTATTATGACTAGATTCGAGGCGTTCGGAGGCCGATTCGCGAGGCAAGGGCATAGCAGAATAACAATTACACAGTTCGAGGTAAGTAACAGTTCTAAATTGGATTCTAAGGGTATGAAACCCCGAATTTTGTGTTATATGATTTCTTTTGAGGTGATGCACATGCTAGGTGACGGGCGTGTGGGCATGCACCGTAGGAATTGTGACTTGGTCAAAATGCATGGAACCGTGTAGTCAAATAATCTTGTCATTTTTCTATGTACTTTCATGTGTTAAAGAAATTGAGCTGAGAATCGTGTTAAAAATCATGATGAGGCAATATGTCAGTATTATCGTGACCCATATAAGTCATATTGCTATTAAATTAATTGTCTAAATTGAAATTTCACACTCAGTCATGTTTATTCATTTCATATTATATCTCAGTCTCTGTTACCATTTATTGATACATCATGTCATCATTTTGGGCTAGTTTTCATGACAGTTTTGAGCCTGAGAGACTGGAGAGGTTAATGATTGAGTGAGGCGGATGGACTGATTGTGAGGATGTTTATGGGATCGGGTTGCATGCTGCAGCATGTCTGGAGTCTGTACACACCCCCAGTGAGCTCAGGTACCTACTGAGTGCGAGTGCGAGTGCCGAGTGTTGAGTGAATGGGAGGAATGAGTGAGTGTGAGGAATGAGTGACTGTGAAGGATGAGTGATTATGAGGTTGGAGTAAATGGGAGGACTGAGTAGTTGTTGCCCTAAGAAGTTGCATTTGATTTCATTGTTGTTGCACTTAGTTGCCATTTATCGCTATTTTTTTTTTGGAAATTTCTGAAAGATATTATCTTCCGTTCACTCGAACTTGATATGAAATTACTGTTTGGGCCTAAATTGTTTAATTTGAAAGCATGCCTATATTTCCTATGTTGATACTACTAGAATTGAACTGTAACTGTATAGCTAGTCACTATCTTCAGCTCTTTATTTAGTATTGTTACTTGCTAAGTTGATTGTACTCATACTACGCCATGCACCTCGTGTGCAGATCCAGGTGCTTCCGGATACGGTGACTGTTAGATCTTAGAGTGTTATCAGTTGGAGACATCAAGGTAGTTGTTTGGCGCCCGCTGACCTTGCCTCCTTTCCTTTCATTTTTTGTATTGTTCTATATTTTCAGACAAGTGTTTTTATCAGTCAGGTGTTGTGATCATTTAGATGCTCATTTAGTCAGTGACACCGGGTTTTGGGAGTGTATTTGTATCAGTATTTGTGGGATTTCCATCAAATCAAAATATTATGTTTTCAAACTTAAAAGATTATTGTGATTTATTGAGGTTATCAGCTTGCCTATTATTGAGATAGGCGCCATCACGACAGGTGAGATTTTGGGTCGTGCCAATTTCCATTCAAGCAAACAATTACCAATAACTTTTGCCATTTAGTCACCCTTATGACTAGAGGTAGGGCAAAAATTTAGTATTCTTTTATGCAACACCCAATATCTATCAATAAAATGACCCGTCAAACACATATAGTTAATTTTTTGTAACGAAGTCCATGTGTCTGTGGTAAGGTAAATTTTTGGTTTTACTTCTCTAAAACTTTTCATTAGTTTAAGCATTTCTTCAATATAAACTTGAAAATAATACCTTGTAATTGTCCTACAAGAAGGAATATTAGATAGAGGTTGGGCTATGCTCATAAACTTCTTAAAGCCTTTCTTTTCAACAAAGCTAAAAGGTAATTCCTCCGTAATTACCATCTCAGCTAAAGCCCTCCTAACTAGTTCTTGATCAAATTTCCAAAGCACCCCACCATTAATTTGCCCATCATTTTGTAAACACAATTGTGTTTGAGTATTATCAACTTTCCGTGATATGCTTGGAAACTTCTTGTTGGCCCAAGTTCAGTTGAAGTTTTGAAGATTGACAAATGAACTCAGTAATGGACCTGGTCCATCTGGTGAAACACAGTGTTTATCAACCATTGCATATGAGATGCACGTGAGGAAGATATACCGTAGAGATCAAGCAACAATATCTTCTGAACTAAATCGAAAAGATTGCAGTTGGGATAAGGAGAACAGTCTCCTTATGAGGAGAGAACACAATCCTAATCTAGGATAAGGGTTGGAGTTTGTATTGGTCAAGGACTCAAAATCGTCTAAGGATAAGCAATAGAGTCTCAATCAAACTCTAATTACTAACTCAATAAATAACTGAGTTTGTTCTCTTTTACAGGCATTGCACATACGCAAAAGTAAAACATAATTGAGAGCAAAAGAGCAAGTCTGTTTTGAAAGCAATATATGTGAGATATAAGTGTGCACTCCTGAAGCTACTTGAACGAGAGAGAAGAACCAGTTCCATTGTGTTTATTCTTATTCTAGTTCAATTGTAGTAGGAATTTCTGTTTGTACCTTTCAGCTTATTTAGAAGCGATTGTATTAGGTACTTTGAGTATTCAAGTTAGAGTTAACTTGAAAGTGTCGCAACAATTGAGGCTGTGTGCCACACTGGGATTAGAGTTAATCCTTAGGTTTACAAAGAGTTTTTGTAAATACTATTTTGGCTCAGTGATTTTAGTGGAAGTTTGGGAAAATCCTACTGAGTAGTAGGTCGTGGTTTTTTCACCTTTTGAGCCAGGTGTTTTCCACGTAAAAATCTCTGTGTTCTTTAGTTTATGCATTTATTATTCCGCAAACTGCAATAGTTAGAACACCTAGAAGAACCAGGTTCTTCTAGAGCGAAAATTAGGTACCACACAAATCATCCCCCCCTCTTGTGTGGTATTGACGTTTAGAACATCACTTCTTTAAATGGGTATTCAATGATGTTGTTCCATTCAATCGTAAATCAGCCTTATAATCACGACCACAATGTTTACACTTTGCTCTATCACCTCCATTATCATCTTTAAACTTTTTAAAATTATCCCAAGCAGTTGATCTACGTTGTACGGATTTTCTTTTTTTTTTGGGGCGCCTTGACTAGTTTCAACTGAATTTGTAGGTGAAGAAGTAGGTTCACTTTTAGATAAACCCACCTCACTTACTCTACTTTCAACTTATGCCATCTATAGAAAATCGAATGAAAACAGAATTAAAAATGCAAATTGGTAATACATTTTAAGTCAAAATGTTCTAGTTGTGCCCTGTTTGTGCCACACAGGGACTTATATGTATCAACCTAGAGAAGATAAAAAATACACGAAAAGTTAAGGAAAGAACTCCTATAACAAAAGCTTTTTTAATAAGGTAAAATAATTTAATTGATGATGGGGAGGGAACTCCTGTATAAAAGTGGTACACCAAAAGGTACAAGATCTACACCAAAGTCAAATAAGCGACGAGGGAAAACTGAAAAAGAACTCAGAAGAAGGAGGTAACCACTAACCTAAGGGAGAAGGATGAGCGAGGTGCGGAGAGCGGAGGAAGAAAGCGTCACAACAGTTGGGCGTCAGCACAGTCGCACAGAGGAGGAAGGAAGTCGGGAGTCTCAAGAACACTAATTTCTAATTTCTAGGGAAGGGAACTAGGGTTAGGGAACACTGGAAAGTAAAGTAAGTCTTAGTCTGTAAGCTAATAGGCTTAGGTACAAAATGGGTTTGGGTATATTGGGCTTCAGATGGGTATTGGGCTTCAGATAGGCAACAAAAGTCTGTAGGTCGAAGGTTTGGAATCTCAAGAACCCATATGTTCAAACCTATTTTTCTCAACGCATACCCAAAATTTCGGTTTTTCGGTTTAACCGAAACACCAAAAACGTAAACCACACCGAATATCGAAATTTAATAATTTAAAAACCGCACACCGACCTAATAACCGACTAAATCGAAATTGATAAACCAAAATTCACGGTTCGACCATTTTTTTCGGTTCGGCCGGTATTATGCCCACCCCTACCTCGAGCCCTGACCGCACACGGGCCACTAGTTCGGAGGCTTCTTCTTCTTCTGACTCATCCCCCAGCCGATGGAGTGAGTCCGAAGAGGGCCCTAGATTGACGCACCAAACTTCCTTTTGTCCTCTTCTTTTTCGAGCTCGAAGAATTTGGGGCCCTCTTCATTTTCTTCTCATCACCCTACCTTGGAGCAGGGGACTCAACGGGTAAAATCCTCATCACCGGATGGATGCCTTATAGCAACTTCCTTGGGAAGACCTGCAAAAGAAAACGGAATGAATAAGAACTCAACGACACGAGGAAAAAATCAGGTATTATTAACTCGGAAAAGGAAATTCACCATGGGGACGGGCCTCCCACCAGCCCTTCAACAGTTTATACCATGTGCGCTCGGAATAGGGTTTATGTGACACGAGGCCCTCGACCCACTCCTTGAGTCGAGGAACTGCATCTGGCATCCGAGCAACAGTTTCACCACAAAACATCGATAAGAAGGGAGGAAAAAGGAAAAACAATAAACAAAATCTTTAAGGCAAGATTATACTTAGGGTTCATGTTCTATTTCTCAGGAAAGGGCATGTCCTCAGCCGGGATTAAATCCAAGGTCTTCACTCGAACGAATCGGCTAACCAGCCTCGGTACTGGTCATCGTCTATACTCGAGAATGGGGCTTTACTGGCTTGACGGGAAAGTTTTATTAATCTCCTTCGATAGATTCGGGGACTGTACATGCGCATGTGATGATCGAGGTGAAGGGACACCCCTCGATTTTGTTTACGAAGAAGCGGAGGAGAATTACTATCCTCCAGAAATATGTATGGATTTGACCGTGGGTCACCTAGTACCTCTTACAGAAGGCGATGATGTCCGGGTCTAAGGGGCCCAACGTGAAGGGATAAGTGTAAACACTTAAAAAAACCCTCCACGTGGGTAGTAATCGCTTCCTCGGGCGCAAGCACCACCACATGATTACCGACCCAGTTGTAATCCTCCTTGACCTTGGAAAGTAGACTGTTGGTGACCGAGCATATATATCTTGAGACCGGCTCGCACCGACCTGGTACCGAGGAGCTTTTCTCGACCTTAAAATCAGCACTGGTCGAGCAATGCTTCAAGGGGAGGTTTCGCCGCTGGTTCCTCGCCGGTCGGCCGTGATGAAGAGGTAGTTTCTTTTTGTGGAACTGTCTTAGAAGTATTCTCCATTTTTATTTTGGATAAAGATGAAGAGGAGGAAGTTAAAATGTTACGCTTAATGGTTTGGGGTGAAGACAAGTGAGAGTTCTTGCAAAAACCTCAAGAGATCTGGGTACAAGTGTTGGAGAGTGCAAAGATTCTTTAAGAACAAGAGAGAAAAAGTTTTGAAAGTAAAGTTTGAATGAGACAATGAGGGGGTATTTATAGTTTATCGACGACGGTTCATATCTAGGAGTGGCCGACCGGCAACTGACAGGCCTTAGGCATTTAATTCCATTAAGACTTGACTGACAAGACATTTTGACTATTTTATCGTTTCTATCACAAAATATCGAGATAAGGATCGAAGGTCATGTTGTTTCTCGTCGCCTACTCTCCGAAAAATGAGGGGACTATCTGTATACGGTCGAAGTCGAGCTCGACTTCAACTTGGTAGATTTGGCTTAGAACGTGGCGACCACGAACTAGAGATTGACCTCGAGTCTCATCGGGCTAGAACTTGAGGTCGAAAGACCTGCCTTCGAGGAACGCTGAGTCCGGTATCGACCTTAGCCTCGATCGAGTTCGGAAATAACAATCGGAAGACCGAAATATCCGTGACCGGGCAGATATTACGGTAAGAATCTCGGTGCATATTAGCAAGGAACCGACAATTAGCAAATCAAGAGATTTTACCTTTTATAGAAATGTACCTAGGGTAGGACTCTTCTACTATATAAAGGGGAATTTGATAATTCATTAGAGACATTATAACATGCATTCCAAAGTATTATAATATTATTTTATTTCTGCAAGCTAATGTTCTTCTGTATTTGACATCATTTGAATCACATTCAGTTCAAGTGAGACCTATTTCGCTATAACTGTTCAAGTCACACGGTTTGAATTTACTTTATTATTATTTGCTTTATTTATAATTCAATCTATCGCTTTGTGTCAGATTAATCCAAATATCCTTAAAACCACTTATAAATTCCATTGTTATCCAATTTTGAGGGTAAACAATGGGTACTCAAATTATGGTCGAAACAATTCTTGCAATTTTTTTAGGTGGTATGACCCACCTCTTCCAATTTACTTTTGTCATTTCCCCCTTAGCCTTTAGGTTCCTTACTCCATGCCAGATGATGATCAATTTTCCATGTAAATCAGCGCGCGAATGGCATTGAGGATGAATCTCCTGTCCAAATGAAATGTGGGAGACAGAACTAAAAACTGCTGATTTTCAAAAAATTTGTCATTGCTCTTGTGAAATTATCATGGGTGAGTGTCTTTGATGTTTTGTTGAACATATAGGATTCTATTGTAGCTGGAAGCTTACCCCTCTTCTATATAATGTACACAAACAGAAGAATATGAAAGAAGACAAACATTGGGTGTCGCTTCTTCCTAATTGGTTAGTTGGACTTTTTTTTCTATGTTGTATTATTTTGTAAAAGATGTTGTCACGATAATTTCTGTCTTACTTCTATTCACTTGATTTTGTTTGCCTTATATATAAAAATTAATTTATTTTGTTTGTTGTTCTGACATAACTTGTTGTTGATTTACCTTCTTTGTTTTAGTTACTTGTAATATCTTATCTTATCAGATTTCAGTTAGATGGTTTCTTTTATAAAAATGTTCTTTTGTTCCACAGGGATGCATTTCTCATCAGGGTGTAGGTTCATGTAATCATATTTCGGTAAATCGGAGAAGTTAACTAGCGCCTTTCTAAAGTAGAATCAATGGTACAAAATACCTACTCATCATCAGAACTAAGAGACATTTAAGCTAAGATATGAGAATTATATATTGCGCCCTCATGTTAGTATGAGAAATTCTATTATTGGTTAGAGAGAGGTAAGAGGTAAAATGAGTTATGCCAATGGTATCATTGGTAAGAGGCAAGAGGTAAGAGGTAAAGTTATGCCTCTTTTGGAATAAAAGCGGGGGGCACCACAAATTCATTGGTCACGAAGTATAGAACAGTCATACATAGCTCATATAATTGATGCGATATGCAGTCAATCACTATGCAAATAGAGTATAGTGCATGTAATCTTAACGAGGTAACTGGCCGTTAAGGTATAGTGCATGTTTAGATGCTTTATACTCCCTCCGTTTCAGTTTATGTGAACCTATTTCCTTTTTGGTTCGTTTCAAAAAGAATGAACCCTTTCTAAATTTGGAAACAATTTAGCTTAAACTTACAATTCCACCCTTAATGAGAAGCTTTTATAACCACACAAATACTGTGGACCCCATTTTAACTCATTTAGGACCACAAATTCCAAAAGTCTTCATTTTTTCCTTAAATTCCGTGCCCAATCAAACAGGTTCACATAAATTGAAACGGAGGGAGTATATAATATGGTCTTCAATATTTTTTTTCCAAGTATTTTTGTCTCTTGAGTCAAAATTTACAATATTTTTGTTCCACACTCGTTAAAATACACATCACAAGAAATCCAGCACGACTATTATTGAAGAGAAGAGTGACGCATGACAGTCGCGTGAGTTAGTGTAGTTAGTTAGAAGGTTAGTTATAACTAATTATGTGATTGGTGGTTAGTTAGTGAGTAGAGAATGATTAGTCTAGCTGTCATACACGGTGTATATAAGTAGGACATATATCCTTTGTATTGAGTTTTTTTACAAAGTAAAATATACAATCATTTTCAGCTCACATGCTCTCAATGAGTTCTACATTCTAGAACCTTCTTGTTCATCTTCTTCTTAGCTTCGATTGATCTGATCTTCGAGCTTCATCAACTATCTCTGATTTTGGGTTAAAAATCTATACAGAGTATAATTATAAAGCAGGGCTTTCCAACAGTGACGGGCATGTCTTTGACCAGGGATGACATTTATCTAATTTCTCAAAAATTGGGCATTTCCTTTATATTTAGGGTTCAATTACACGAAAAGGTGCATTTCATTAACAATTTCATACCAAGACGTTTCAAAATAGAACGTGTTTGGCTCAAAAGTTAACAATATACTTTGTAAGCTAGAAAATAATCAAAAGTAAGAAAAGGGTAAATCGTAATCAAATATAGTAAACCTAGAGATGCAAAGATGATATTATTGTGGTAGATCTAGTATTGCAAAGTGATAATATGAACTCAGTAAGATATGTTCGTTTGAGGTAGAGATAGAGAGAGAAAGCCAGAAAATGAGAGAGTTGTCTTAGATCCGAATTCCCCCTTTACAATGTGAAGGTCTCCTTTATATAATAAGAGACCTTCCTCGAAAGAATCAAAAAGTTACAAAGACAGGTAACGTCTCCCTAGTGAAGACACTGAGTCCTAAACGATGTCGCTTTTGTCCCCACGTCTGAGTCGTACCCGCTACGTCAGTCGTCGTACACTCACTGGGCGCACCCACTGGCGTAGAGATGCTGAGGGTCAAATTTGACCCTATACAGTTAGTCCCTCCGCTCGTTGGAGACGTATTCGGTGGGCGTCTTCGATGGGCGGAAATGCGAACCTCGGCTTAGGAGAATTTGACCTCGACCAGGGGCGGCAATATGAATGAGGTGAAATATATGACGTTGTTGAGACACTGACGCGTGGCTTCCTTTTTGGAATGACGTCATCGCCTGTATGCATCATTATTATATTTGCCCCCGAGGCGGTTCAGAGGATGATGTGACATTTTGGTTTCCCGCGCACGTTTTGAATCATGACTCTTCGATTTCTGCGCAGCTTATCCCTATAAGTAGAAGAGAGGTTCGATTCGGTTCAACTTTCAAGCCTTCGGAAAGCATTTTCTGATTTTACTCCTTTGTCTTTCTTTCCTGTAACCGTTATTTCGTGAGAGACTTTCCCACTTCTGTCGAAACCACACTTCCTACCGTCAGTGCTTCGTTTCTTACGTAGTATAATCATGACAAAACGGGGACAGAGTAGTAAAAAGGCCAAAGATAATGCCTCGTCTAGGGTTCCGCCATCTTCCCGCGGTGAAGGGAAAAGGCGGAGAAGGCCCTTGTTCCTCTCAGCGTAGACAACGTCCTTCCGAAGGAGATGCATGTTCGCAGGGATTTTCCGACTAAAAAAGCCCAGACCTTCCCTGGGAGCACAGCGTTTTATTACAATCCCATTTAGATGATCTTCGAGAGACGCACCATATTCCGGGCCACGTGGAAATGGTCCCGGCCGGGACGGACTATACCAATGTGCACCGGCCTGGGTATTGCACATTCTATGAGCACCCGTTCTTGATCGGTTACAATCTTCCAATCTACCCTCTGACGGAGGAGCTTTGCCGTTTTTACAATGTGTGTCCGGCTCAGCTCACTCCTTACACCTTGAAGGTGTGCCGTATTATGACCACTTATGCGTCCAGGGCTGAGTGCAGCGTCTCGGTCCACCACTTCTTACAGTTATTCCGCCCTGGTTACCTGAGGGGTACCATGCTGCAGTTAAAAAGTCGTGGCACAAGGGGCTTGGTTGTTAAAGCCGATGATAAGCCCAACCGCCGCTTTTGGCGTAAATATTTCTACATCAGGACGGAGCACCTGGTGTCGAATCCCGAAGGGTTCCCGGAAAGATGGAATCCAGAACGTAAGTATTTCTACTCGTAGAATTCAGGACTGCTTGCGCTTTTGACCATACGGCCATTGTGATTTCTTTGCTTTTCTCCCTTTTTTATTCGCAGCGAGGGCTTCTCCACCCCAGTTCATTGATGACATCAAATCATGGGTGGAAAGAATAATACCTTATGCGGAGGAATGCCGTACCTGGGCTGCATTTCTTCAACGGTACGGCCCGTCAGGTAATTCTTTGGCTACGGTTTGGGAGTTCCCTACGTTCTTGTTACCTGACTTATTCGCATTGGCAGGTCGGAGCGCCCTTAAGAAGAAGAAAAAGAACGTCGTCACCTCACCTGGGGCGGGCACTGATTCTGAAGACGGATACATACCCTGTGGTTCGCCCAGTGATGGCGCTGCGGAGGTTCCTCACCCGCTGCCCGTGGCGGCGTCCACGAGGGGAGCGACTCCTTCAATGCCATCCCCACGGGCTGTGGAGGAGACTTCTGAGAGCGAGGAGCCACCGGAAAGGAAAAGACGTCGGTTGATAACCGGCAAGGGGATAGCCACAGAAGACGAGGGGGCGAGCGAGCCCCATCGGGAGTCAAGGCCAGTTTTTATGGCAGATGCCATCCGTTCCGGGAGGTCGACTCCCGAAGGGGGGGCGGTCCTCGACGCCAGCCCAACACGCATTCCGGAGAGCGGCTCGTCGGCTGCCGTTGGAGAAGCGGGAGATGATACCGAGAGGGTGGGCCCTAAGGCCGCCCAGGCGGATGCAGATGCGTTAACGCGGGTCCGGCCGTGTGGGGATGACGGCAGGTAGATCCAACCGCCGAATTCTGATCCCAGGAGGGTATAACCTGTTGCAACACAGCGAGCAGGCCGCAATGGATATGACCCTACTATGTGCGGCCGCTGAGCGTGAAATGTTAAAAGGGGTTAGCGACGGGGAACTATCCCGGAGGGTTGCCGGCGCGGCCTTGCAGGTATTTTTCGATTTTCTTCATGTACCGTAAAGTAAATTTTGATGCATACTAACTTGCCTTTCCTCCTTTTCCTCTTTTTTAGACTCTCATCTTGGAGGTAGAGAGGGGGCGGCGAGCGCAAAGGAAGGCAGCCACCTTTAACAAGGTGGTAAAGAAATATCGGCGGTGCCGCGTCAAGCATCAGGCGCTGGCGGACCTACTCAAGCAGGACCCGGAATTTTGGGTTTTCCGTGAGGGTTTGGAGCAGTCGGAGGCCCAGCTGAAACGGAGGGTGGCCGAGTTGGAGCAGATCGACGAGCAGCTGATGACCGCCCTGGCTCGGAACATTGAGCTGGAGACTCTTCTCCAGTCTAAGGAAGAAGAGTTGGAGGTTGGCCGTGGGGTAGCGGCGGAAGCTGCTGATTTGCGGATCAAGGTTGCCGCTATGACCACCGAACTCGATGCCAAGGCGGCTGAGATTGAAGTCCTCAAGCGGACTGCTGCACCAAGGCCTGATGAGGATGCGCATCGTGAGGCGCATGACATGTGGGTATACGCCGAGTCCATATTGGTCGTATTCGAGGAGTTCTTAGCTGCGGGTCGAGCTACTGAGGCGGAGGTTCAAGAGCAACGGCGCATAGCCCGTGTCGCCCGTGAAACTTGTGGGTATAGTTCTGATTCCCCAGACCGGGCGGGCTATAACTCCGAAGACATCAACCGTCTAGAATCCGGCTCTTGGATCTCTGTGGCCTATCAGGCCGAGGACGGCGGTGGACGAGATGGCGGTCCGACAGGGGGCGGTGAACAGAATGGCGAAGCCCCTTAGGACTTGTATTCATTTTGTTTTGCTGTATTTGGAGACGCAAATGGGTCCTTTTGTACATGTATCTTTGGATGATAATGGAAGTTATACTTTTGCTGTTATTCTTTTCTTTTTGTACCTTTTATTTTCGGCCTTAATATTGTTGATTGCCTTAGCCGTGTGCGCAACTTCGACTATCGTCGAGTTACTCGCTGTCATAGTCGAGCTGGGTCGACTTATCGGCGTCGATGGCCTTAGCCATTATACTGTTGATGGCCTTAGCCATGTGCGTAACTTTGACTGTCATCGAGTTACTTGCCGTCGTAGTCGAGCTGGGTCGACTTATCGGCGTCGATGGCCTTAGCCATGCGCGTAACTTCGACTGTCGTCGAGTTACTTACCCATCGCAGTCGAATCTAGTTCGACGTTGGCGGCGATGGACTTAGCCATAATATAATCGATGGTCTTAGCCATGTAGGCGACTTCGACTGTCGTCGAGTCGTTTACTCACCGTGGTCGAATCTAGGTCGACCGTTGGCGGCGATGGCCTTAGCCATAATACAATTGGTGGCCTTAGCCATGTGGGCGACTTCGGCTATCGTCGAGTCGTTTACTCACCGTAGTCGAATCTAGGTCGACCATTGGCGGCGATGGCCTTAGCCTTTCACACATTG
>NW_017671088.1:134559-152528 GCF_001879085.1 Nicotiana attenuata | reverse complement strand
AAAGTACGAGTACCGTTCAGTGTGAGTCAATGGGCTGGAATGGGTACGGAGGGTGACCTACGCTTTTCTTTGTTGAAGTTTTTAGTGGCTGCGCCAATTTTGCAAGGCCGTCTGCTTCTACGTTCCGTGCTCTCGGAACTTGTTCGAAGCGGCACTCGTCGAACTCGGTCATCAACCTGTGGATTTCTGACTGGTATTTTTGCAACCTCTGCTCCTTGATTTGGTAAGTCCCTGTGACCTGGTTCACCATGATTTGAGAGTCGCAATGGAGAACGAGTCGTCGAGCTCCAAACTTGACGGCTAGTTTTAAACCTGCAATAACAGCCTCGTACTCGGCTTCGTTGTTAGTCATCTCGGGGCATCGTATGGACTGGCGAATTGTTTCGCCCGTGGGGACCTCAAGAACGAGTCCCAGTCCCGACCCCGAGGCGTTAGCGGCGCCATCAGTGAAAAGAGTCCATAGGTCGGCGTTGGAGGGGGCACGACGTGCCTCTAGTTCCGCCTCTGGCAGTATCTCTGCGCTGAAGTCGGCTATGAAGTCGGCAAGTACTTGCGACTTGATGGCGTTTCTTGGATGATATGAGATATCGTGCTCACTGAGCTCTATGGCCCATCTGGCGAGTCTGCCTGATAACTCAGGCTTGTGTAGGATACTTCTCAAGGGGAAGGTCGTCACTACTTTTATGGGGTGGCATTGGAAATAGGGTCGGAGCTTCCGTGAAGCTACGACCAATGCCAAAGCTAATTTTTCAAGGTGTGGATACCGTGTTTCGGCGTCCACTAAGGTTTTGCTAATATAGTAAATAGGAGATTGTGTACCTTCGTTTTCACGAACTAGGACTGCGCTGACGGCGACCTCGGATACGGCCAAATATACCAGCAGTGGCTCGCCTGGATTTGCTTTGGCTAGCAGTGGCGGCGAAGATAGGTACGCTTTCAATTTCCTTAAGGCCTCGACGCATTCCTCATTCCACTGTAACCCATTGCCCTTTCTCAGCACATTGAAAAACTTATGGCATCTGTCGGAGGACCGTGAGATGAACCTAGATAAGGCGGCTATTCGCCCCGTCAGCTTTTGCACCTGTTTTTTGCTGTTCAGTATCTCGGGTATTGCGTCTATCGCCTTGATCTGATCTGTATTGACTTCGATACCTCGTTGTGATACGAGAAACCCTAAGAATTTTCCTGATGCCACGCCGAAGGCGCATTTCTCGGGGTTCAGTTTCATCCCGTACCTTCTCAATATCTCGAAGGTTTCTTTTAGATGGTCGATGTGGTCCTCTTTTCTTGTCGACTTTACCAGCATGTCGTCGATATAGACTTCCATAGTCTTACCGAGCTGCTCTTTGAACATTTTTGTGACCAGCCTCTGGTACGTAGCCCCTGCATTTTTGAGCCCGAAGGGCATTACCTTGTAGCAGTAAGTCCCTTGACCATGACGACATTGGCGACCCACTGGGGGTACTTTGATTCTCTGATGGAGCCGTTGGCCAGTAACTCGTCTACTTCCTTACTGACCGCTTCATTGATAGCGGCGTTGAATTTTCTCCTCATCTGTCGCACGGGCGGATGTAGTGGATCGACATTCAGCTTGTGGGTGGCGATGTCTCGCGGGATTCCCGGCATATCTGAATGGGAAAAGGCGAACAAATCCGCATGGTTAGTTAAGAATTCACAATACTTACTTGGGTTGGCGAGACCGTGCCCGATATAGGCTTTCTTCGTAAGATTGGTTTCGTCCAATTGGACTAGGTCGAGATCTTCGACCGTTGCTTTACAGGCCTCCACGACGTCGGGGTCTTTGATGGCGTCCGTTATCGGGTTGACCTTAGTCCCCGACACGGCTAATTGCTATGCCTCCGCGCTCGCCCCTTTTAGCTGTTGGGTGTGGGCGCAGTCTTGGGCTATTTTGTAGCATTCTTGTGCGGTGCGTGGCTCGCCTCGAATACTGAATACTCCCCATGGGGTTGGGAATTTGATCACTTGGTAGAGGCTTGAAGGGACCGCTCGCATGGCGTGTATCCACGGACGTCCTCTGATGACGTTGTACGTCGTTTCTTGGTTCATCACGTGGAAAGTTGTTTCCAGCGTGACTCCTCCCGCTAAGACGGGCAGTGCTATTTCTCCGGACGTCCGTTCCACTACATTGTTAAAACCGGTTAGTGTTATGCAGCGCGGTATTACCCTATCCTCGAGTCCCATTTGTACGAGGACCCTTGGGTGGATAATACAGGCGCCACTTCCGTCATCGATCATGACTCTTTTAACATCCGTATCAGCGATACGTAAAGTGATAACTAAAGCATCATAATAAGGGAAAGGCAAACCGTCGGCATCAGACTTATCGAAGGTGATACTATCTTCGAAGTCGTCATACCGTTCATGGGCGATGGTCTGCTTTAGTCTGTGTGTGGTGGCAAACTTGACGTGATTGATCACTGACTCGTCGCCGCCTCCGACGATCATGTTTATCGTGCGCGCTGGGGAAGGTAGCTTCGGCGGCCCGAGGGGTTGTTCTCGTCCGCGTGCAAAGTTGATTTTCCCTTTGTCACTGAGTAATTCCCTCAGGTATCCCTGGTTCAGCATCCTGACCACCTCTTGCCGTAGGCCTATGCAGTCTTCGGTTTTGTGTCCCCGTTCCTGATGGAACTCACATAGGGCGTTTGATTTCCTTGTGGAAGGGTCTGATTTCATCTTCTGCGGCCACTGCACCTTGGTGCCCAGCTTCTCTAGTGCATACACTATTTCTGAAGGAGATACACAAAAGTTATGGGCGGTTAATAAAGGGGCGTACCTCTTTCGTTTCGGAGTGGGGCGACGTGTCGCTGTAGCGCGTCTGTATGCCTTGGTGGCGGATGGGAGGATCTGGTGTATGGCTGATGTCGATCCCTGTTGGAGCGGGGGAGTTGTTCTCGTCGTCCTTCGTTCCGTCGATCTCTCCTTGTTTCTGAGTGTATCACTGTTAGTCGTTGGGTCGGCCCATTAAGATCGTCCTCGTCCGCTCGTACCTCGGCGCAATAGGCATTGTGGATTTCCTCCCATGTGGTAGGGGGATATTTCATGAGGCGGCTCAGCAGCTCTTGGTTGCCTTCGAACCATCCCTGCTCAACCCGTTCTGGAAAGCGGCGACTGCCATACCTTCCGATACGTTTGGTAGACTCATCCTTACCCTGTTAAACCTTGCCAGGAAGTCCCTGAGTCCCTCTCCTGTGGTTTGTCTGACGGCGAAGATGTCGTTGACCCTGGCCTCCGCTTTCTTCGCGCCTGCATGGGCTGTGACGAACTTATCCGCCATTTCCTCGAACGTTGATATTGCCTTAGCCGGTAGCTGAGAGTACCAGGTTAGGGCCCCTCCTGTTAACGTCTCGCCAAACTTCTTCAGCAGTACCGACGGTACCTGTTCTTTCGATAGGTCGTTGCCCTTCACAGCGGTGACGTAGTGGATCAGATGATCCTCGGGATCTGTGGTTCCGTCATATACCCTCAAGTATGGTGGCATCTTGAAGGTTTTTGGGGTGGAGTGAGGGGCAGCTTCTTCAGTGTATGGTTGTTCAACGAACCTTCCCACGTCGCGCTTTGGTAGCAACTTGGGGGCACCGGGGATCTTGTCGACCCTCTCCTGATGTTCCTTCATCTGACTGCGGAGCGCCTTGTTTTCATTTTCCATTTCTTCCATCTTCTTTATAGCGTCTCAATTTTCGCTTCTAAAATAAATTGTTTATACTGAAATCATCAGATGCTACTGCTTTGCTTTCTTTGCTTTGGGTTGTTTAAGAAAATTTATACTAAATTCATTCGGCACCTTGTGATGCCTACGAATACAGGATAGAAGATTTATGTTTTTCCCTTTTTCGTTTTTCTTTGTTTGTTCTCGTGCGTTAGCTTTGTGGTTTTTTCTCCGTAGATATTAACTTCTTTTTAATCTAACTATAGCTAATAGATACTAATTATTTATGCAGTAATTGGTGGCTCTTAGAATCTTGATATATTTTCACAAAGAAGATTTATAATACAAACTGTCGTAATATAATTGGGGAATGAGGTTAAATTTTCTATCCGAAATTAAAATTCGGGTATACTTCTCAATAATCTTAGTGAAAAGTTAGAAAGCATATTTAGCCAAATAACATAGTTAGAACCGTCAAAATGTGCTTGGCCCATGAGGCCAGCCCAACCCAGCCCGCTACTTGGGTAGGGTTGGGCTAGGATTTTTTGAGCCAATTTAAAACTGAGGCTTATAAGCCCGGTCTAAGTCAGTCCGCTAGCCTTTGAGGCTTGATCGATGCTGGGCTTGGACCAGCCCGTGGGTCAGAAATTAATTAAATTTAAATTAATTAACTATTAAATATTTTAAAAAACTAAAAACTAAAAAAAAACTATTAACTATAATCTCCATTCCCTAACCCTAGATTGCTCATTTACCCTTCCATATCAACTAGAATTTAGATTTTTGACATGCATGTAATATGACAAAATTAGTTTTTCTTTTGCTTAATATATAACGAACTCAAAAAGTTTTATGTGGTCAATAATAATATTTTTTCAAAAGAAAATATGACTTTGAGCGGCTAATGATTAGTTTGGATTACTTTAATATATTATTTATTTATATTTAAACTGTTCTTCAGGATAGAAAAAGATCAATTTTAAATATGTACAAAAAGATTTGACCACTAGCAAATTTCAGAAATTTTAAAAAATTTATGACTATAATGATGAAATCGGCAAATGATGTTAATCCTAAATTAGAAAACTTCAGCATATAAGCTTGTTGAAGCAATCTTTGAATTTGTGGAATAAGAAAGAAAGTATTAAGAAAATATTCATGTAACTTTAAAAATGAAGAGTTAGAGATATAGAAAATTTACATTTCAATTACGAGATTCCTCGTCAAATATCAAGCTTTTTGTACGCTCTAAGAAAACAGAAGTCGTTTATATGATTAATCGACTACGTCACGAAAAAATATTTAAGGATTTAAAGAAATTCTTTTTTTCTAAAAAAAAATTGAAGGGCCGGCTCGCCCGAGCCCGCAACCCTCTAAGGGATGGATTAGGGTAGCCATTTTAAGCTCCATTCATATGGCGGGCCAGCCCGTTCTAGCCCACCGAATTTAAAAACCCACAAGGCTTGTGCTAGGCTGGGCTGACCTGGACCTTTTTGACAGCTCTAAACATAGTCTGAAAGAGATATTAAGTAGATGCAACAGCATAACATATTACTATCTTGTACAATTAAATATCTATAATTAGAACTACTATATAAGAATTAAACTAAATTACCATCGCCTTTGCAGGTTTAGAAGATATCATTTTTTTAACACAGCTATTGGATCAATATAAATAAATAAATACAATATGCATTTATTTTAACGTTAATTGCTATTCTATACATGATTCATTCTTTTTATATATAACTTTTTCTTATTGACGCGGTATACACGTGCGAAGCACCTACACTAAAACTAGTTATATTAAAAGCAGGAAGCCCATAACTGAAAAGTCAAATTACTAAAATATCCTTTTTTAATATTTACTTAAATATTTTACTTAGTTTAAATAATTAAAATCTATATTATATTAAAAGCAGGAAGCCCATAACTGAAAAGTCAAATTACTAAAATATTCTTTTTTATTATTTACTTAAATACTTTATTTAGTTTAAATAATTTAAAAAAAAAAAAAAGCACACTCAAACGCTACCTAACAAGTTTTTAAGAGACTCCTCTGCCGAAGAGTTGCGATCGTTTTGACTTCAATGAGAGAAGTATTTTTTTTACTTCACAGAGAGGAGTATTCGCTTTGGCGCATTTAATAACCATACTTACTATATAATAAGTGAAACCTTACTTACTATAAAATAAGTGAAACCTTTGGTACGACGAAGGGCAATTCGGAAATATTTTTGTTTCTCAAGGGTGTTTTCATATTTCGTTTATCAGACCTTTCACGTCTCTTTTTTTTTTTTTTCACTTTTTCCTTTACACTCCACTCTCACTTTCTAAGAAGTTTGTGGCTCGGATCTCTCTTCTCCCTCTCCATAGATTCCGTCGCCATGGCATAGAGGTTTCTCTTGGAAATTGCTAATGTTGGTTTGCTCTTTAGCTGTTATTTTGTTCCAATATTAATCTTTTTTCGTTGAACTTGGGTATTAATTTGAACTTTATCTTATTGTTTCTATCTGGGGAATTTTTCTTGCGAGGTTGATGGTTAAATCTGATTTAATTTTTTTACTTCTATTACATGTTTCTTTACCTAATTTGTACCTGCATGTCAACTACACGCAGAGACCCAGGAGACGAGGAGAAGAAATATAAGGAAGAGGCTAAATGAAGTGAAACACAACCATCCATTTGCAGGATTACATCAAAGAATGTCAGTTTCCAGCGCATACCTTCAAATATTTTTCTGTGGGTAGGTTAATTGTTTTTACCACAATTACATACAACTAATCCTTTTTTATTGGTTTAAATATAGGGGTTTTGATTTAATATTAGTTAAAATCAATCAGAGTGTGGGTTTAATTTGGTATTCTTGGTCTTTGTTTGTTGCTGCTTTATATTTCGCCCTTACACTGGCCTCTTCTTATGCGTGGCCTCATTTGTTATAATGAAGCACAGTTGGTAATTTTGGAAGAAAACAGCAACCTCAGGGGTTTATATTCTTCTGTGTGTTTCTGGTGCTTATAAGTGGAGGTTCTTGTGAACGACGAATGGCATTTTTGAAATTCAGTAATTTTGTGTCACTGCATTTAGATAAAGCTTGGGTTCATCGTACCGATTACAAAAGCCCTATTCTTCTCCTTCCCGCTTACGCTTCTATTTCTCATGTTTCACTTTTTTCTCAGTTTCTTCGTCTCACTCTTTCAAGTGTGAGCTCAATGATTTGGGAAAATGCAATATTCCTTTGCTTTTTGCATTATCTGTTGGTAAAATCTTTCAAAGATTATTCATCTTTGTTCTATTTGAATTTGGTGCGAGCTCTCTGATTCAGTGGGTTTTTTGTTCAACTTTTCTCTATGTATTGCACTTGTTCTGTTGATAATTACCATTTGGTGAGTATATGTTAGTTTTCTACAGTATTGTTTTGAATTGCTTGAATTTTTATATGCATGTCAGTAATTGTACCTGATTTGCACATGCATTATGAAATTTGTCTCTATTACCAACTAATCAGTCCACAATTAAACTATTTTACTGAATATTTGAGGTACCAAAATTCAAAAGTGCTTCTGGAAGATTGGGTCTCAGGCGATTAATTGTTTCCTGTCCTTTTGGCTTCATTTTTACTCTGTTACTATAAGTAACTTTCATTCCTCTCCTCTTTCTAACTTTTTCTTTTTTTACTGCTTTCTCTGCTTGGGTTATGAGCTTTAGTTCTTCTCTCGCATAATTTCTGCCGAGTTCTTTTTTTCAATCTCTGATATCTTTTCTTAGTTTCTTTAGTTATTTTATCTGGTACAGTTTTCTATTTTATACTGTATATGCAAATCTAATCATTTTCAACTAAGAAATTGGGAGATGGAAACCCGTTGTTCTGTTTGTTCTCTATTCTATTCTGCTCGCTACCAATTCATGGGCCAAAGGAGGAGAAAAATTGTTCTTCATTTGAATGAGATTAATTTGCTGGCTACCAAGTCATGCAACAAAATAATTGTGGTGATCTTTACTTGGGATTCAATTGAGGCAACTCAATTAAATAAGTGTTTAGTCTTTAGCTCTATTATAGATAACCTTACGTCTTTAACTGGAATTAAGTAATTTTTATGTATGTGATAATATCGTTTATTTATTCTCGTATGCAACCTGTCAGAAGATCCATTTTGGTGCATGATTGAGGGTGAGTTTGTATTTTTTTAGTTGGACGTATTTTTAGAATTTCAATACGAAGAGAAAATATCATCAACCCTTGTAGTATCAAGAAATGTAACCTCTCTATGACAATGGAAGAAGTGTGAATCCAACAGACAACTTCAAGCCTTGATGGTCACAACTGCGTGCTCTTTCATTGCTTGAATAATTTGTGCTTTCTTGATTTTACTTGCAAATGATCTGGTGGTCCTTCATTTGATTCCTATAAAAGGATTTCTGCGTTCCCTTGTGATGGCGATCAATCCATCAACTTCGTGGTATAAAGAAAGAACTAAGGATATTAAAGAACAATAAAAAAGAAAGTATTTAGAGCAGATGGAAGTAAGCACCTCTTTCTTTTTACTGGGTTGGGTGATTCCACATATTAGAATTGCATTGGAAGTTAATAGAAGTGCACTGAAGTTCTATGTTGTTGAGAAGTACTTTAGAAATTAATTGAAAAGTGTAGTAACTCTTTATGATATTAACTCATTCTATGGCTTTTAAATGTGTTACAAAATTATGGAGCCTCTGTAGCTATTTTGATGAACTATTCTCATAGCTAGTTGATTGCTATTTTCGTTTTTCCTCATACAGTTTGTGCCCTTTTGGACGATACGATGGAATACTTTTACTCAGTGTGATATTTAGCCAAACAAATTATCAATTGATGAGTCAGTTCATTTCATTTTTAGTAACTTTCATTTGTGAATCATGGATGCATACGTATAACATGTTGTATATGGATATAAGAGCAAAATTTAATTGAATTTCAATTCTTGATGTGAATTTCTTTAAAGAAGGACCAGACCGAACGCTTAGAGCAGATCAAATTGAAAGCAAGATTTTTGATAGCACCGGAAATCTTTAGAATCAAAGCTCTTGAATAGGTATTCAATGCAATTACTGAATACCTCTTTAGAGTTTAGCTTGAATTCCTTTTTGGAGAACTTTGTCTCAATTCCCATGAACTTAAAGCTGCTGACCAATCTTAATCAGGTTTTCTCTGTTGAGATTTGCCTTAATTATCCTGTCTTGACTTCAGTTAGCTGATAGGACACATGTAAACAGAGATTTTTCTCTACTGGAGTTCTTTTCTGTTGGGGTATTTGTTTAACCTTCTGTTACTTTTTTACAGCAATAGAATTTACAATCTAGATGTGAATTGAAACTACTTTATTTCTCTATAGTGGAGAGTTGTGTGCCTTAGTTGTTTGATGAAATACTTCTTTCATTGAAGACTTTTAGTTACATATTGATGGAGGAATATATGATGAGCATGTTATTGAAATGCACTGCTTCTTATTAATGTGTTAGTTCTTTTTGGATGCAGTGCAATGTGAATTTTATTTGGTGCTACTTCATTATTGTTTGACTAAAGAGTACTTATCTTGGTAGTATGTTACTTCAAAAATGTTGACAACGATCATATTCATTATGGTATTTTCTTGCAGTTTTGCAGGTTTTCTCTCTGTTTTACAGGACACAATTCTAAAATTTGAATACTCTGTGGTAGTTGCATATAATCATTTAAGAAATCTGATAGTTACTTGAATCCTTTCATTTGAAGGTATATTAGAGGAAGATCTCCCTTAACTAAAAATTTATATAGGCATCTGTTATTATTATTCTTCCATTGGCTACATGTTCCTCATCTTGAATATTTAGTCTCTTTGTTTGAATAGCATGCACCGATATTCCTATTTGTTTCTGGATAAGAATGTAAATGAGTCTCTAGAAAGTAAGAAAGTAAGTACATGACTTTCTTTGATTCTGAGTTTCTTTTTTTGGTCATTTAGCGGCTTAGCCGTTGATAATACAAATTCTATTCAACAAAAATGAATGTGAACATAAGAAA
Organism: Nicotiana attenuata; assembly: GCF_001879085.1. Classification (NCBI taxonomy): domain Eukaryota; kingdom Viridiplantae; phylum Streptophyta; class Magnoliopsida; order Solanales; family Solanaceae; genus Nicotiana; species Nicotiana attenuata. The sequence goes on along the minus strand of NW_017671088.1, from coordinate 142,821 downwards.
AATAGTGTTCAGTGACCACTCTAGGGCCAAACCTTCTGAACTATATGATATTATAGGGAAGGAAGCAGTTTACTTTGTCATTTGTCCTCTACTTGACAAGAAGCCAAGATCATAAAACGCATTTTATTTCTGTATTTTATGGAATGCTTCTATTTTTAGCTTCTTTGGCTCTAAAGCTTCTTAAATGACTAACATTTGTGAAAGGCTAACAGAATGGGGGCTTCATTTTGGGCATGTCCCATTGTTAATTGGCAGCTCAATGAAGAAGCTCAAGACAATCACCATATCTGGGAAGCACTTTGGCTGTTCTACCGAGTGTCCTAACATAACACATAACATTATAGAGGGTCTTATACTGTATCAGGGACAGGGGCTGTATGGATCTACTCTCAGGCCGGTTGAAGTGCTTTCACAGAACCTATATCTTGAACTTGGACGTATCTTCTCAGTTGTCAAGTTGCACTCACAGAGTTGACGAATCGTTGAAAATGCCTTTGCTTTGTTTCCATGCTAGAGCAATGATTTCACATTTATTACTTTTTTACTAAGTGAATTTAGGTGGTTCTAGGGGAAACTTTTTGGTGTTTTGCTGAGGGAAAGGCTTGATGATGCTAACGTTAAGTGCTTCCATTGACCGTAATTGCAAATGTTTTTAGATGAGAGAAATTATGATATTGCGCTTCGAGGTGCTTGCCTTTGTCGTCCATTAATGCAAAAATAATGGTAATGTACAGGATGTGGCGATTCGTCTGTTTGAGTTGTTCGAGCACCATTGAGAATTTAAATTCGTGGTTGTCCCGTATAAATATTTTATTACATTAATACCCTTGTGAAAAAGTTGCAGGAACAACTAGATTACAGCAAACAATAATGTCGGGCATTTGATGCACGGGCACAGACCATCTAGTATTCTATTAGTGATAAGGATTATGGTAGTGTTAACTCAAGAGTATGATGAAATGGCGTGGAATAGACTGTGAAGCAAACAATTAGAACTCATCCATCTTTAATATTCACACACAACTATATCATGGCATCATCCTTCTGTGGTAGAGAAGACATCATGAAGTTCTTTGCTCTTGCCGTTGGATCACTCACCAACCATAGCTTGGATCACTCACCAACCATAGCATGATTTGGATTTTCCTGAGATAAGACAATCAACTTAAATTCCACAACTGGTAGCACTACTGCACTAACGGCAAAAGAAATATATGCATGTCATCCAAATTAATCTTTAAACCGTTCAAATGCTTCAAGACAAATTGACTTTCTCCATATTTGAACCAAACGATGCGACTTATCGGCCTTATTTTCTCAAGATTTATCTTTGGGAAATGATACAGCAAATTCTAAATCTAGCAGCTCCTTAATGTCAACATGGCAACATTTAGCAGCCTAAAACGATAATATGAAGATGACAACAAAAACTTTGTTCTACTTTCTTATGTTATTCATTTGAATTATTTATAAATCCTTTGTGACTTATGAAATCCAATATTAATAGATGCTACGATAAATAATGATCATGATCTAATAATTTATTTTGTGTCTTGCATGCATATTAATACTAGATTTAGCCAATGTTAATGCGTTGGGCTTATACTTGGCAACAATATGATTGAAGGGTCAAATAATTTTGTGGTTCTTTACAAACTTGAATTTAGTTTTATGATCCTACCTTTTTTTTTTTTTTTTTTTTTTTTTTTTTTTTTTTTTTTTACATATAAGATCTTTCTTTTACCCATGAAAGATCTAAAAAGATCATTTTAAGGGCGAAATATAAAGCAGCAACAAACAAAGACCAAGAATACCAAATTAAACCCACACTCTGATTGATTTTAACTAATATTAAATCAAAACCCCTATATTTAAACCAATAAAAAAGGATTAGTTGTATGTAATTGTGGTAAAAACAATTAACCTACCCACAGAAAAATATTTGAAGGTATGCGCTGGAAACTGACATTCTTTGATGTAATCCTGCAAATGGATGGTTGTGTTTCACTTCATTTAGCCTCTTCCTTATATTTCTATTCCTCGTCTCCTGGGTCTCTGCGTGTAGTTGACATGCAGGTACAAATTAGGTAAAGAAACATGTAATAGAAGTAAAAAAATTAAATCAGATATAACCATCAACCTCGCAAGAAAAATTCCCCAGATAGAAACAATAAGATAAAGTTCAAATTAATACCCAAGTTCAACGAAAAAAGATTAATATTGGAACAAAATAACAGCTAAAGAGCAAACCAACATTAGCAATTTCCAAGAGAAACCTCTATGCCATGGCGACGGAATCTATGGAGAGGGAGAAGAGAGATCCGAGCCACAAACTTCTTAGAAAGTGAGAGTGGAGTGTAAAGGAAAAAGTGGGAAAAAAAAAAAGAGACGTGAAAGGTCTGATAAACGAAATATGAAAACACCCTTGAGAAACAAAAATATTTCCGAATTGCCCTTCGTCGTACCAAAGGTTTCACTTATTATATAGTAAATTGTAAAGGGATTATTATGAATTTTTGGTTGCCCACGAATATGGAACTTGAGATACTATAAGTGCTTAACTTATGATTGAAAGTCAATACTGTACTTGGTGTCTAATATTATTTTGAAGAACTTGAAGCACGCACAAGGTTACTTTGTATTGTATATGGTTGACGGTACATCCCTCAGGACCGACTTTATGATATTCAAAGACTGAAAAAGCGTCAACTATTATGTTCTTGAATTAATTTTCCTAATTTATTTATTCAAGATAAGAATATGTTATATGAATAGTCTTCTATGACCCGTTCTCCGAAAGAAGAATAAATTAAACCATTCCGATATTCGCGAGAAGTTCCTAAAATATGTATTGGTCAATCACAAGAACTTATACTTTATTGTATGATGTATAATTATTTTCTGAAATCTTTGTTTTAATAATTTAGGTATTTATAAAATTTCATAAATACCCTATTATAAACGGTTGTCTTTAACTCCCTCTAGATATTTTTTCTATAAGGGTGCAATTAACCATTCGCATACGTTGAGATTGATTCACTTTCAATTTGATATGTCAGGTTATAAAAAGGCACGAAGCCCTTGCTAGACGAAAAGATGCAAAAAATATATTGCATATAAATTGGATTAAATTGACGGATACAAGGACTAACACTTCCAAATTAAATGATGCATTTCATGATAATTCACCAAAACTTGCATGCGCCTTATTCTATGTATAATTACTTACTCAAATCAGTTTTTTAAAATATGTTTATTAATTAATAAAATCGTATACTCCCTCCGTTTCAATTTAGATGAGGTAGTTTGACTCGGCACGGAGTTTAAGAAAAAAAGACTTTTGAAACTTGTGGGCTTAAAAGCTAGCTTAAGGGGTAAAAGCTTTGTGGGACCCTGACATTTGTGTGGTTATAAAAGCTTCCCATTAAGGGTAAAGTGAAGAGTTTAAAGTTGAATTATTTCCAAATTTAAAAATGTGTCATTGATTTTGAAACAGAATAAAAAGTAAAGTACCTCATCTATTTTGAAACGGAAGGAGTATTATTACTTATCTCGACATACACGTGCAATGCACGTGCCGAGAAACTAGTGTTTTTGTTTGACTCAAAAGTTGTTTCACACTTTTTAAGCAAATCAATCAATATAGATGAAGGGGTAAATCATAATCGAAGATAATAAACCCTAGGATGATCTTAGCAATTGGTTCAGACAACAACAATACAAATTGGAGAGAGAGAAGATGATAATCTTCGAGAGATAAGAGAGAGATAATGTTAGAGAGATGAAAGAGAGAGAGCTTGTATTTCCAATAATGAATCCCCCCTTTTACAAGGCTCGGACCCCCCTTTATATAAGAGAGGATCCTTACTTAAATATTAAAAGACAGAAACAAAGTACATGCTATAGAGGGGCTGACGTGATCATGAAGTCGTCCCTCTTATTATTCCTAAGTCGTCCTTCTAGCCGGACTCACATATATTCGGTCGGTCGTGCTGGCTTAGGGACGTGGTCGGTCAAATTCGACCCCATACAGTTAATCCCTCCGCTCGTCGGGGTCGCAGCGAATGCATCCTCGATGGGCGGAATCGGTACCTCCGTTCTGGGAGAGTTTGACTTTGTCAAAGAATTGTGACGTGACAGGCAGGAGACAGTAATCATGACCGTCAGAGCGTCGAAGCGAAACGCCTTTCCCCGTGTGACGTCAGCGCTCGTATGCGTCATCATTGCGCGTATTCTCGAGGTAGGAAATCAGAAGCTTTTGGCGCCTGGTTTCCCGTGCCGATTCGACGTCTGCCTCTTCGATTCTGGCGCCACCCAACCCAATAAATAGGAGAAGGGTTTAACTTGTTCAAACTTTGGTCATTTGTAAGAGCATTCCAACCCTTCAGTGTATATTTTCACATTCTGGTGCATTTTCTTTCGATCGAAACTCTCCTTTTTCTTTGTTGGGTTGCGCACAACTTTTTCTTCACCGAGATCATGCTTAAACCTCGCCGAATCGACGAGAGGGTCCCGGCGGCTGCCCCATCGAACGTGCCGCCACCTTCCGATGGTGGAGAGGTGGAGGGGGAAGAGGACATCAGTCCTCTTACTGTAGAAGCCTTATTGCCAAAGCATATCTTATCTCGAAGTGATTTCAGTAAGGACTCTCCCATTCCGGCTCCAGAGTTTACCGAGTCGTTACAGAATCACTTGGATGACCTCCGCGTGAAATACGGCATACCCGCCCACGTAGAGATGGTTCCGGCGGGGAGGGATCACGTGATGTTCATAGGCCAGGGTATTGTACCTTTTATGAATACCCCTTTTCGATTGGTTACAGCCTCCCTCTTTTCCCTTTGGCGGAGGAGTTCTGCCGGTTCTATAACGTGTGTCCGGCTCAACTCACGCCGTATACTCTGAAGGTGCTTCGGCTGCTGACCAAGTACGCGGAGNTGAGGCGAAAACTTTCAAGTCTGTGACCAAGAAGGCAGTGGTCGAGTTTGTGCATTCGAATATCATCTGTCGGTTTGGGATCCCAAAGGTAATCATCACGGACAATGGTGCCAACCTCAACAGTCATCTGATGACGGAGACATATCAGCAGTTTAAGATTGCGCACCGCAATTCCACCCCATATCGCCCTAAGGCGAATGGAGCAGTCGAAGCAGCTAATAAGAACATCAAGAAAATACTTCGAAAAATGGTGGAAGGGTCCAGGCAATGGCATGAGAAGTTACCTTTCGCATTGTTAGGATACCGCACTACTGTCCGCACGTCAGTAGGGGCGACTCCTTATTCACCGGTGTGCGGTACTGAGGCAGTCATACCCGCAGAAATTGAAGTCCTATCCCTTCGGATTATCGCCGAGGCGGAAATTGATGATGTTGAATAGGTCAAAGCTCACTTGGAGCAACTAAGTTTGATTGATGAAAAGAGATTGGCAGCAGTATGTCACGGACAACTGTACCAACAGAGGATGGCGAGAGCATACAACAAGAAGGTACGCCCGCGGAAGTTTGAAGTAGGGCAATTGGTGTTGAGACGTATCTTACCTCATCAGGCTGAAGCAAAAGGAAAGTTCGCCCCAAACTGGCAGGGGCCATTTGTTGTATCCTGAGTGTTGTCCAATGGTGCATTATACCTGACAGATGTGGAAGGAAAATGTGTAGAAATGGCTATCAATTCTGATGCAGTCAAACGATACTATGTATGATTCCTTTGTCTAGTTTGTACTTGATTGTATTTGGCGTATTTTGAAGACTGAAATGACGAAGGCATTTTGTTCTGCTATCCAAACACTTTATCCTTTGAGCCTCAGTTATTTTCTTGCATACCCCTCTTTTGGAATCAGTAGCAAAGATCAGAAACACAAGCGTGAGAGATAAGTAAAGGGAAAAGAGAAAAGAAAAAGAATGAAAAGAGAGAGAAGAAAAAAGAAGGAAGAAAGGAAAAGAATGAAAGAAAAAAAAAGAAAGAAAAAAAAAAGAAGAAGAAAAGAAAAGGAAAAGAAGAAAAAAAAAGAAGAAAAAAAAGAAAGAGAAAAGGAAGAAAGAAAAGAAAAGAAGAGGAAGGGGAAGAAAAAGAAATGAAAAAATCACAACAAAGTAATTTCTATGACCTGAACTACGTTTGACTTGATCCCGAAAGGGTACGTAGAGGTTCAGTCATACCAAAATAAAATCCAAAAGTCCCCAAGAAAGAAACTGGGGCAGAAGTTGTGTATGTTGTAAGAAAGTTGATTCCGAAAGTTGTAATTTTGAACCCATGTCGAATTGTTTTGAGCCTTTGATACCCTTTCTTTCTAACCCTATCCAAAAGCCCACATTACGATCCAAAGAAAGACCTTCCGATCAGTCTTCAAGAAATGCCAGTCAAGAGGGTAAAGGTAATTCATGTCAGGGGCAATACTCTGGTTCAAGCAGGAAAAATCCAAAATGAGAGAGTCTTATTGGTGAAAACCCTCACGGGCACCGTGAGGCGACGCGAGCTGAGAGAAATGAAAAATGAGAGAGTTTTATTGGTGAAAACCCTCACGGGCACCATAAGGCGAAAGTGAGTTGAGAGAAATCAAATGAGATAGGTCTTTGGGTGAAAACCGTTCAAGACATTGCAGGATGAACAAGGTTAGGGTGTGGTTGAAGAAATCAGGATTATGAAATTCTGGGGCAACAAAGCGTGGCAGGTGAAAGTTGATTGGTTGGACAGATTGGGCCGGTTAGTCCGAAATGCATGGCATGTTCAATGGTACCAACTGTTCCTCTCAGATAAGTTTCTTTTCTTTTCATTCCTTTATATATCGTCCGATTTTGGGATTCTCTTTATCCTTAACTCTCAAGGTCATTGCATTTCATTCTTTTTTGAGGTCTGTTCTTTAAGATGTTTCAATGTCGGTCTCGTCCGAAACAAAGAGGAAGGGATGTCAAGGCTAACTACCAGTTTCCCAGTTGCAAAGCACAACAGGGCCGGAACATACCAAAGATGTCAAAATGCAAAGTAAGACACAAAGGATTATCGGAAGTTTCGTCGATGGATTGGCCAGATAGTTTTGTGGGGAGAGGCAAAGTTTCAGATAAAGGGGTCAGAGAGGTAGAAGCAACAGTCTGGGTATGAAACACTCAGGTCATCGAAGGTCGTGGGGGTTGAAAGTCAGTCAGAAAGGCAAGCGGTTCGGGGCCAAACCAAGAAGCAAGGCAAGGCAAAACACAGCAGCGGAGACGTCTTTAGCAAGAATGCCATCAATTAACCACCATTTTTAAACTGACAAGATTTTTCTCTGATTGAAACAGGGGCAGAAAGTTTTCGTTGGTTTCGAAGAAACCCTCCTTAAGGGATAAAGCAAGCACCAAAACAGGTTTGACCATAAACTCTCAGGACCCTCCTAGAAAATGGGACTAAGTTTAAATTTCAAAACAATCATAAATAGCATAATTTAGCATAAATATAAGTTGGTTTCAAAGTTTGCATGCTTAAGATAGGATTCAATTATGAGTTTTTAGGACCCTCCTGGATAACAGGACGTAGTTTTAAGGTATGTTTAGATAACAAGATACAGTGGAAGTCGTACCTTTAGTAGATATGACTTAGGTTAAAACTATTTTGTTTTTAACTTGAAGTTGTCAGGACCCTCCTGGATAATGGGGAGTAGTTAAGACCTATTAGATAACAAATGTAGTGGGAGTAATACCTTTAGAAGATATAACTTGGGTTCGTAATTGTTAGGAGTTGTCAGGACCTCCCTGGATAATAGGACTTAGCTTTCAAATTCTTATAATAGTTGGTAGAATATTTCAGTTTAACACTCACATCTGTGCCCAGCCACCAAACTGGGGCAGAAAATCTTCTTTGTTTGTCTATTTTGTTGAAGTCAGGCGCCCACCTGGAGAACAAGGGAATACATTTCAAGTTCAGCAATCAGGCGCCCACCTGGAGAACAAGGGAATACATTTCAAGTTTCAGCAATTAGGCGCCCACCTGGAGAACAAGAGAATACATTTCAAGTTCAGCAATCAGGCGCCCACCTGGAGAACAAGGGAATACATTTCAAGTTCAGCAATCAGGCGCCCACCTGGAGAACAAGGGAATACATTTCAAGTTCAGCAATCAGGCGCCCACCTGGAGAACAAGGGAATACATTTCAATTTCAGCAACCAGGCGCCCACCTGGAGAACAAGGGAATACATTTCAAGTTCAGCAATCAGGCGCCCACTGGAGAACAAGGGAATATATTTCAAGTTCAGCAGTCAGGCGCCCACCTGGAGAACAAGGGAATACATTTCAATT
>NW_017671088.1:128017-133062 GCF_001879085.1 Nicotiana attenuata | reverse complement strand
GGAGATTTTCTGTTCATTCAATGGAGATCTCTGTTCATTCAATGGAGAATTCTGTACATACAATGGAGACTTCTGTACATTCAATGGAGACCTGTTCATACAATGGAGAATAACTAGTGTAGTCCCTTCACTATATTGGCCTGCGGACCGTGTCGATTGGCCGATATGGTGAACCTACGCTCCTGTTCCACCGGGTATCCCCTTTGCCGCCTCGTTAAAAACCTCCCCGAGAAAACCCAATTGGGACAAAACTCGGGTCAGGGAAAAAGAGTACGACTTAGGAGATGCCCTTCAGAAGTGGAAGTATTTGAGGTGGGCGACGTTCCAATTGTTTTGGAGCGATTTTCCCTCCATCGCTTCTAGTTGGAACTCTCCTTTGTTCGCCGCTGCTATGATTTTGTATGGTCCGTCCCAGTTGGCCCCCAATTTTCCTTCATTCGGGTCTTTCGATGCCAGTGTTTTGGCTTTGAGGACGTAGTCGCCAACTTTGAGCGATCTTACTTTGGCTTTCTTGTTGTAATATCTTTCTGCCTGCTGTTTTTGGGCTGTCATTCTTATATGGGCCATGTCTCTTCGTTCTTCGACTTCGTCTAGATCTTGTAACCTGCTTTCGTCGTTGTCTGCTCCGCTGGTATGGGAATATCTCAGGCTTGGTTCTCCGATCTCGACGGGTATGACAGCATCGGTCCCGTAGACTAGTGAGTATGGTGTTTCTCCCATGCTGGATTTGGGCGTAGTCCGGTATGCCCATAATACTTCAGGTAGTAATTCGGGCCATAGCCCTATAGCTTCTTCGAGCTTCTTTTTCAATATGTTCAATATTGTTTTGTTGGAAGACTCGGCTTGGCCGTTGGCAGTGGGATGATACAGAGTGGAGAGTATCCGTTTGATGTGCCATTTCTCGAAGAATTCGGTTGTTTTTCTACCGATGAACTGGGGCCCGTTGTCACAGCTGATTTCTTTGGGGATGCCGAAACGGCATATGATATTTTTCCATATAAAGGCGATGGCCTCTTGCTCGCATATTTGTGCGTACGCACCTACTTCCACCCATTTAGAAAAATAGTCAGTCAAAAGTCAAAGAAAGCGTACCTTTCCTCGTCCTGCCGGTTGTGAGCACGTGATTTTAGCCCTATATGAATTACTCCCATAGTTTCAAACAAAATAATTTCTCTTCATTATTTTAATTTTGTTGATTTTCGTGGCATTTTTTGTTAATTGCCTGCATTTATGTGTGCATGTTTATTTTATTTTAATTAGTGGAAAAAAAAACAAAAAAAATATATGTTGCATGTGCATTTAGAAGTTAAGTTTGCATTTTAAGAATTACTTAGTAATCAATTGTTTTATAAAATGGAAAATCACAAAAATAGTTTAATTTGCACTTTTAATTTTAGCTTTGATTTTGAGTAGTTTTCTTTTAATTTGTTTTTACCTAATTGCGATGTTTATCATTTAGGTTTACTTAGTGTTTTTAGGGTTAATTAAGTGCTAGGAATTAATTTAATCTTTTCTTCAATTTTGAAAAAAGGATTAGAAAGAAACTAAAAAAAAAAAAGAAAAAAGAAAATTGAAAAGATTTTGAAAAAGAAATGAGAGTTGGGCCGTTTTTATTTTCATTTCGATCAGCCCAGTGTAATGTCTGTCTAAACCCAGCCCAATTCCACCCCAATTACCCGGTCCATCTCCCTGGACAACCAAACGACACCGTCTTGACCAAAACCAATCTGGACCGTCGAGGTTGATTGATCCATTGGGCGAGAAGCTTGGATTCATTAATATATAAATGTCCAAACAACCCTACCCCCCTCAGAACCCCCTCCCCTTCGTCTCTCTCACCTCCACCGGACCAAACGCTAACTCCACCATTCTCCGCCGTCCGCCGCCGGCCGAAAATCGCCTCTGCCAGCGGCGATTCTCCGATGACCCCCAAAATTACACCATCCCTCCCTCTTCACCCACCCATTCCGGATCTAAACTTAATTTCCTCCGAAACCTAGCCAAACTGGTCGAATAATTGAAAACATAGCCACCGTCTCCGCTGCTCACGGCGGCACCTACCCAAAACCTTACCAAAAATACACCCTAAACTCCCCTCACTCTCCTCTTTCCAAACCCCCAAATCTCGTCCCTCGAATCCCCACCAAACCCTTCGAATATTGAATCAAAATCCCAACCCAAAACCCTAACTCGTCCAAACCTCGTCAAACTTACACCCTATAGTCTTCTAATCTCCCTCCTCCCAAATCCCAAACCAGAACCTTTCAAATCCAAGTGGAACTTCACAAATCTAGGGTTCAAAACTTTCAACCCGTTTTGGGAGTTTCAAGTGCTCGGTTGATTTTTGATTAATGTTATATGTCTATTTTGGACAAAATAAACATATAACAATAATTGAAAATCAAATTCGAGGTCAGTCCCATTAAAGAACAAAATCAGTAAGTTTCTCCTTGATTTGATTATTTCTTTTTTTATGCTTGATTCTGTTTTGATTTTACTTTAGTTCAATCGTTGTTTTGATTCTGTTCTTGTGATTTTTAGTTTAATTTTTGTTTTGATTTGGTTTATGATTAATCCTGTTTTGTGAGTTCTGATTTTAATTGTTGTTTTGATCCTGTTTTTGTGCTTTCTTATTTTAGTTTAATTTTTGTTTTGAATTCGTTGTGATGAATGTTTCTTGGTTTAATTCAGTGTTACTAGTATAGGCTTTAATTAGTTAATTAGATTGGATTTTTTCTGTTTATGTTGTTCTTGGAATTAATTTCGATTCAATTTGATTCATTAGTATTGACTAGAATTATTTTCTAGCCTTGACTGCTTATTTTGATTGTTAGGATTTTATTAGTTTAGTTGTTTGGATATAGCTGAATTAGAATTCTTTGAGTTTAACTATAGTCAAAATCTAACTAGGGTAAAAAGGGCCAGGGGTTAGTTTGACTAGACTTAGTAATTTTAGACTAGTTCAAGGGCAATATAGGTTATTCAATAGATAGGGAATCCTGCAAATAACTGAATTGGAGACCCCTAGAATATTCTAGATGGGGTGCCAATTACAATTTCAGGAACTTAAGAGTAGTACCTTGGGAAACAAGTCAAAACCTTAGGGACTAACTAGCTAAAAATTGAAAATAAAAGAGGGGCTAAGGGTGTAAATTAAAAATCTGAGAGAAGCCCTTAGGTTTGCCTATAAAAGGTAGCCTATACTGCCTTCCCTCACAAGTTTTAGAAGCTGAAAAATCCCCATAAATTTCTGCAAGTTGGAGAGATTTGGAAAATTTGAATTTCAAAATTCAAAACCAAAAACAACACAAAAACTCAAAAAAAAACTATTCCATTGAAGTTCCTTACAATATTTTCGAATTCCAGCCCTTAATTCACATTTCTAGCTCATCTAATATTCAAAATGGTTTGAATTTCCTGGTTCGTTCAGTAGTTGAGGTTTAAAGGTTTCTGGGGTCATTTTCGAGTTGAATCTGGTCTGTTCAAGTTGGTTATTTTGGTTGTTTACTGGTTGTGTCAATTGCTGGGTTTCGTTTGATATCAGTCCTGGGATTTGAGACCAGTTTGAGCTGCTGTTACCTGATGTTTGCTGCTACTGATCTCTTCTTCTTCATTGTTGTAAATTCCAGGTACACTTCCTGAATCCGATGCAATTTAGATATCAAGTTGAAATATGAAATGAAGTTTGCTGTATGATTTTGTGTAGATTTTGCCGTTTAATGTTTTATATTTCGAGTAGTTTCCTTGATTTGGTTAATGTCCTCATTGTAAATAAATTTGGACTGTATTGGACTGTTGAACTATTGAGCTTGTGTTTATTCATCTAAAACATTAGCTTTAGTATAGTGTAGTTTGATTTCTTATGCTAGTTTAACCTTTTAAAATTAGAAAGTATTGTGAACTTGAAACTGGTCTTGAAATCAGAATGTATGCCCATATCAATGTTAAATTCGAGCCTAATAAATGTTTGTAGTAGTGCAGCACTTTAGTATTGATATTAGTAATTTGATTTTGAAATCAGAGAATTTGTGTTTTTCATTGTGCTGTGTCCTTGAGCTTAAGACTTCGATGTAGATGTTAATTACTTCATGTTAATTCATTGAATTCCATAAGTAGTTGTAGCAATCAGTTTAGCTTAAACACAATCTGAATATGAAATTGGATTTTAACAATGAGTAGCTCGTCGAATCTGAATAAGTTGTACATGGTCTCCTTTATTACAAAAATCAATGAATATAATTGGAACAATTTGAAACAAGTTCAGCAGTGGTAAAATTAAACTGAAGTTCCGTTTGGTTTGGGATCTGCTGATAGATCAAGGATCAACAACCTGTTGTGGATTGATTTGGGCCTCAGTTCTACTGGTGCATAGCCCAGTTCCCGTTCAACTCGTTTCTTCTTTGGGCCTGTGCAAAGGCCCATGACTGTCTAGCTTTTATAAAACAAGGCTGAAATTCCTCCTCCTCGGGCTAACCTCGAAGCCCAATAACCTGAATTCATTTTTAAGCTGTTATTTAATTCGGGTAATGCAAGTTTTTGGACCTTCCAAGCTAGGAAGCATATTTGAATTAAGAGGCTCTTCTCTTGTTCAAGTGTGGACCTGAATTCGAGGCCCAAATTCCTCGATTGCCTTTTTAATAAATGATGCTAATTAATTAGGGCCCTTTTAGAGACAATACTTTAATAGAAAATCGTAGTTTCTTTTAGGTTGGCCTTTAAAATAAATTGAGGTGCGCCGCGCCAAATGAAATGACAAATTGCGTGGCCCTCTTCAAATGTTTATATTAAAATATTTAGAATTCGGGGCGTGCTATTTAGCGAATTTTCATGGCCTCCCGCAAAGTTAATAACACGTTAGTCGCTTTAGGCGCGTTCTTTAATAATCTTACCTTCCTAAACTCGGGTGTGCATTTCATGTGACCCAAATCCAAATCCCAAAACGTTGAATAAAATGTGTTGAGGATCCGGGTGCATTTCATGTGACGTGATCCGAAAACATGTTTTAAACGACGTTCAATTTCCTTAAAATTAATTAAAAGCGGTAA
>NW_017671088.1:88723-127702 GCF_001879085.1 Nicotiana attenuata | reverse complement strand
GAATGTTTCGGTGGGCTTCTTCTTCAAATTCTGTATGTAGAACACGTCCGGGGCGTTCTCGGTATTGAACCGGAATCTATCCATGAAGTCCGATGCCATACTTACCCAACTCGTCCATTTCCTGGGGTCCTGACTGATATACCAGGATAGTGCATCTCCCTTCAAGCTCCTCATGAAGAGCTTCATGCGGATTTTCTCATCTCTTCCAACCCCAACTAACTTGTCGCAATAGGTCCTCAGTGAACTCTGGGATCTCCGGATCCATCAAACATTTCGAACTTGGGAGGTTTGTACCCCTCCGGAAGTTCAACATCTGGTTGAATGCACAAGTCTTCATAGTTCAGCCCCTCAATGCCTTTGCTACCTTCGACACCCTGGACCCGACTGGTTAACTTCTTGAGCTCGGCTGCCAAGTTCCTGATGAGGGAGTCTTTGTCATCAGACTCAGGTGCATTTGAGATCGGTTGGGTGTAGTGAGGTACAGTTTCCACAAAGATAGGAGTGTTATGGAGGTGGTCGTTTATGGTGTTTGGTGGCTCGGGAATGAGCAATGGAGTGTTGTTGCATGTGTTGCAGGTTTGGACGTGAGCAGACTGTATTTGTGGTTGCAGGGTGTTTTGTGGAGGTGCGGGATTCTGGGTGTTGGCATCAGAAGCAGCAAGAGAGAATGACAGGCTTGCCAAGTTCCGAACTTGGTTCAACTCTTCTTGGAATTTCAGCAATTTTTGTTCAAGATGAGCAGCTGTTCCCTTAGCAATTGGGGTACCCTGAGAAGTTTCCTCTCTTTCAATCTCCTTTCTAGCACTTGTGTTTTCCATTTTTCCTTTGTTCTTGTTCCGGATAGGACTTGGAGGAGGAGGCGGTGGAGGGCCCTTGGATCTTGTGGAGTATGCTGATGGTGCCAGAATGCACGAACTAACCTTTGGGGAGGGGAATAAGAAATAAAAGAAAAACAAAAAAGGTAACAAGTTAGTGCGGGTTTTGAGAAAAAATGTTGCAGTATTTAAACACATTGTGCGAGGATATAAATGGCGTCCTAATTTTGGGTGCCTCGTTATGCCCGAGGTAGGCCTAGCGACAAATAGTTTTGGAGAACTTATAATGCTAAATGCCTCATTTTATTGATAAAAACGACTCTAAATAACGGAAAATGAAATATCACTATTGGCCATTGGCCTTATTACATCATTAAAAATAAAGAATAAACGACTCCTAACTACTTGGTCCCAGAAGGACCTTCCCCAGGTTGAATGCTCTCGTTGATCAAATCCTCCAGCTCGCGTAGGTTCACCAGTAAAAATGCCTTTGCCAGGCGTTCTCCTTCGTTTCCCTCAGCGTTCTGGCAGTCGGTGACTCTTTTTCTTACTTTTCCTTCCAATTCCAGCAGACTGTATTCCAGATATTCCAGCTTTTCGCTAGCCTTGGTGACCCTCTCTTTCCATTCATTGATTTGGTCACTTGATGGGAGGTTCCTCCACCAGGTCAGCAAGAGTGAGGGTGTACTGATCATACCGAAGTCGGGGACCTTGTTCTCCATTTTCTGCAAAACAAAAAGGTTAAGACCGTACCCCCACCGGACTCGACTATTTAAACCAATAATTAGCATAAAAGCATTTAGTTCTCCAAATAAATGCACAAAACATGGAGGTGTCCGTTTGGATTTCAAGGAAACCCGGTGGACTTTGGACAAGGCTATCCTAATGAGTCATTATGTGGACAACATAACTGACTCGACTAGGTTTGACCATGATGCATGTACAGTTTAAACAGAGTAAGGTTTCTATTGGGGTATTAGACAAGGTACCCTTGAGCGGATAACTCAAGAGGGAAAGGCACGGAACCGTCGACTGCACCGCTGATCGACTGGTTTTACCACAAATATGCCTTTGCCAAATTTAGGGGGTGATAGTATTGGAAGAGCGCAACAACTCATTATAAGCGTTGCCATGGTATTTGTTTGGCACGAGTGGAATATGATGTTGAAGATGCAGTTTACAAGAATGAAACATATTGACATGTATTTTCACGTTCATACAATAAAGTTAACAATAATTGCTCAAAAATTACAACGGTATTGATGGAAAACGGTAAATGAAAGTAATTAAAGAAAAAGAAACAAAAGAAACAAGTCAATTTCAAATAAAGGTATTAAACAAAAGCAATAAAGAAAGCAATAAAGCCACATATAGCATGTAATGGTAAAAGCCTAAAGAATCCCCCAGCAGAGTCGCCATGCTGTCGACGCCCCCTTTTTCCTCGCGGAATCGAGTTCACGACATTCGGGAGGACAACTCTATTCCCTTGCGAGAATTGGGTTTTTGGAGTTTGAAGAGTCGCCACCTAATGATTATAGTGCATTAGGACACTTTAAGGAAGAATTTGAGATGAAGAACCAGAGTTTGGGTAAGGGCTAGAAATTATCTCGAGGGGAAGGTGTTAGGCACCCCTCAAGATCCACTAGTGTGGTTCCCAGCCATGCTACAATTGTGACTTTGAATGCAAACAAACGAGTAAACAAGCAAGCATTGCAAATACGAGAAAACTATTACAAACAAGGAGCACAAAGTTAAAAAAAAAGTGCTGAATTTTAACGAAGGAGCGGTTTAGTTAAAAGTGCAAGTAGGAAGAAGTCAAGTACTTAGTGCGAACAATCTGAAAATTATGTGAAAAACAGAAGTCGAAAGTGCAACAGCTTTTTAAGATTCAGAAAATTGTTAAACTAATAAAGAGGGAGGGGGGTCCTAGGTTTATATATTACATGGATCATTCGCACAACACTGGTACTCAATTGTACGCATAGTGTTATCGTGTAAATCATCTCCATGTCTATCCTTTCCCACCCCGTTAAGGTATTGGAGCGCGGAATGGTATCGTTTGCCTATCGCATGCTATTACCCGTCCCAAGCTATCAGTCCCGGGGCATTAGGACTTCTAATCGTAAAAGGGGAAGAAAGGGATGGGGGCCATTATGGAGTTTAAAGGACAAAATTCTAATCGACATTCAAAAACAAGTAACAAGTAGGGGGAGTGAACAGACAAACAGGTAAGGCTCACATAAACCCCGTAAATCAGATAACATATAGTTTAGCATGCCTTTACACATACTGGTTTGGTCTTTAAAATTAAAAATTAAGCAGTGAGCGGACTGATTCGATACATACGTTTAGACAGGAAGCCCACATTAGGCAACTTGGATCCAATTGTCAGAACTTAAGATATTTTAAGCGAGTGATTTAGAAAGTACTGGTTCTAGAAAAGTAGTCTAATGCCGGAAAGTACAGACTGCAGTCAGTTTAGAAATAAGTTTTAAGAGAATCATGAGTATAAACCGTAAAAGGAGTTCCAGAGTCAGAAATACTTAAGGAAAGAGTAAACTGCAGAACTGTTTTAAAGACAATTTCAGGAAGACCAAAACTTAGTTGGAAAATGTTTAGGCAGAATTTTAGAAAGAAACCATTTCAGAAGAGGTGCTGATTTGAAGAACTCAAATGTATACTGATTCAAAAGAGTTTTTGTCAACAGATTGAGGCTGAAAACATTAAGACATTAGAGACCAGTTAACAGATTGTTATTGCTTAAGAAGAATCGGACGAACTTGATGCGCAATCCTATGATATCTATATCTGATTTTAATAAGTCTATTAAGATTTGGTAAGAAGAGGTAATTATTTAATTACCCTACAGTTTGCCTAATGCATATGCATTCCCTATAGGCATGATTTCTATATGCACTGATTACATGAACGTTAAGGTCCTATAGGCAGGATTTCTAGATGACTTATATCATAATTAAACGTTAAACCCTATAGGCATGGTATCTAGGTGACTTGAATCAGAAACATCGAACCATCTTATGTACAGTATTTCTAGTGAAAAAAAATTAAAGTCCTAAAGCCATGATATCTACCCTTTATTGATGCAAGAAAGCAAAATCCCTCCTACACCCTTTTACTAGATTCCCCGAGTTCTATACAAGTATGACAACCCAATGAATCAACTGAAATAATAGAAATACATCAAAAACTAACAGTTAGATCCAAGCAGCCCAATTCAATCTTAATGTCCAATAATATGTATTTAACCAACTCCGGGGTCCAGATCTCCAAAGCCTTCTCATTATCCAGGGTGTTTCAAAGTTTCAAGGAACCTCAGGGATTCCAGGCATTGCTTACACCCAGGATGCCATTATGAACAGAATGGTGCAGTGTGGAATAGCCAGCCCTCAGGCATCCAAGTTCAGAGGGAGCTCAGGGGTCCCAAAGCATGGCTTGCAAGAGAGGGGCAGAACTTATAGCTAGGAGTAAGTGCAAAGTGAAAGGGAATTAAGGGGCCATGACAAGTGGTGGTCATACCTAGCCATAAGGTAGGCTGGCACACCCCTGACCACTTGCTAGATGAACAGTTAGGAGCAGACCTTTTGATGGTCAGACAAAGGTCCGGATAGTGATTAGGACACTATCAGACCTAAGTCAAAGCTCAAGCACATAAGGGGAGAATGGGAAGTGGCAATTGAATTGAGTTAAGGAGTTCAATTGAACCCAGTTCAGGATCATAGACAGCAATATTGGGGTGCTGCTATGCCCTGAACAATAAACTCACATACAAAGGGGTAAAAGGGTAAAGGGGACTTCACAGAGTATCAAATTCAATGACAAACAATTGATTACCACATTAACTTAAATACAGAAATATAAGGAGAGGGAAACAAATATCAACTAAAGGAAATAGGCAGAATTAAACACATTGTTGTTGAGGCATGTAAACTAACTGAGACATACCAGTAGAGAAGCAAAAGAAGTGCAGAAGAAAGTAAAGTAAACACAGTCCACAGCATCACAAATATCAAAAGAGAGAGTTTTAAGTGAAATTGAATTGTGAACTCAAACGGTGTTCTGTGTTCGTGTGTTCAAAGAGAAGGGAGGAGAGTATTTATAGTGTGAGAAACATGCAAAAAATAAGGCAAGAGTTGCAAGTTCAGCAAAAAATTTAGGGGAACAAGTGTCAATTAAAATCAAATCAGTATTCGAAAGGAAAATATTTCAAAACAAGTCCAAAGAAACAGGGAAATCAAGACAATAAAGGAAAGAATCAATTACACAGAGAGATTCGAAATCATCCAAATAAAAAGGTTATTTCGAGGAGGAAATTTAACCTATAAGAGTGCATAGACATTAAGCATGTGAGGCTGAATTTAAAACAAAGAGGAGTGTCATGCATTCAAAATCAGTGAGTAGAGGAAACAACTTCAGGAATTCAAATAGATCCAAAGAGACTAGGGTTTCGAAATGAAATACGTTCAGAAACAAGTCACGTAACAAGTAGCCTCAACAATTCGAATGAACCCCAAATTTTAGGGCTTTTACTAACAATTAAGTCTAGAGATGAAAGCAAGTAAGAGAGGCAAAAAATAACAACAAAATAAGTGCAGAAGTCATAAAAAGGACATGTTCATCATAGTAGAAGAAAGTCATGAAAATCATAATAAGAGGACAGTCATGCAAATACAGTACAAGAGCTCGTAAAGACAAGGTAGGAAAACCACAGTAGAAGAAACACATGAAAATCAAAGAAACCCTAAATTGAACTCAAACGATTTTAAAAGGAAAACTTGGGGAAATCACTTAAAAATGTAAAGTATAGCATAGATTCAGCATAGATCTAGGCAAACAAACAGAGAAGGAACCTCGAATAGCTTAGGGTCTTGGAAAAAACCCTAGAGATAAGAAAGGCTTGGAAACAGGTCCGATCTCGAGTCGGAGGGGTCAAGAATCAGGCTTTAGAGCTTGAATACACCGGAGCATGGCTGGAGAGGCCAGATCTAAGAAGATCTAAAAGCAAACCATCGAAGTCAGCCTCCAAAACCTCGAACACACATGGTCTAATGGCGAGGGTGAGTGGGTATAGGCCACCCATGGCCAGGACCGCCATGGATTCCGGTGGAAGTACGGTGAAGAAAAGGTCGGAGACGATTAGGGTTCCGAAGAACCTTCCAGAGAATTTGGGAGAGGGAGAGTATCCAAAGGCGGCTATCAGAAGAGAATGAGGGATTAGGGTAGGGTTATGCGAATAAAAAAGGAAAGGGGTGATCTGGACCGTTGATCAAAATGATCAACGGCCTGGATTAAAAGGTAATCCGTGCGGGTTAGATAAATGGGTTATTGGGTTGGGTTAAGTGGGATTGGGCTGGGTAATTGGGTTTTTAAATTGGGACTGAGATGGAGTGCCAAATTGGCTAAAATTGAAATGCAATAAGGCCAAATTGTAAATAGCCAATTTTCCCCTTTTAATTTTATAAAAATGGTAATACTGATTTTAAAAACAAATTAAACGTACTGGATAAATAAGTATTATATAAATATTAATTAAAAAAAATGCTGGGACTAATTATATAAACGTAAAATGTCATAAATCACAAGATGCGCTATAGTTGCAATTACATGCAATTTAGCTTTAAAAATACCAAACAAATTTGTAAAAATATACAAAAAATTACCTTAATTGTATTTGGTGTAAATATGAGAATAAAAATAAGTTATTCACAAAAAAAGATAATTTTGGGAATAATTATTGGATTTTGTACTGTTAAAATAAGGAAAAATACCAAAACTCTTGGGAATGCTTATATATGCATGTATATGCTACTTTGAGGATATTTTGAGTACATAAAAATACTTAGGGAAAAATTGGGTATCAACACTAACCGATTGCAAGTGTTCGACCGAAGATATCGAAGGATCTTTCGTTATAAAGTCCTTAGGTCTGAAAGCACGCGTTGCACTCTTTTTCCCTTAGACCGGTTTTTGTCCCAAATGGGTTTTTTGGTGAGGTTTTTAATGAGGCAACCATTGTTTGTGCTAACTTAGATCAACTCGACAGTAACCAAGGCTTCTTTACAATCAACCTCAAATACTAGGGGGGCATCACCCTTGGATGTTAACTTTGTTACAAGGAAGGTACTTCGTGTCAATAGTGTCTCAATGGTAAAACTTTGTGAGGGCCAAACGGTCAAACGAACCGTGCCCATGTAGATTACTCGAGCCTTAAAGACAAACATGTACACATGTATAATCTATTGAGAGAAGTATTTTTCCTTGCCAAATATTTCATGCCTTAGAGAAAATTTTACTTTACAATTTCTTACTTTTGGTCTGTTGTGGAAACAGTCTTAAGGGTCAATCACAACTAATGTTCGAACAACTTACCCCGTACTCGGGGATTGCCGTCCGAAAAATCGATGTAACCGAACAACTAAAATCTTGAGATTATAAGTCCTTAAAAAGGCAACCCTCGTTTTTATAAGCCACGGCCACCCCACTCGGGGGCTGACACTTTGAACAAGTTCGAAGTATAACCGGGAAACAATCCCAAGAGGCAAATCCTAAGTCAAAGGCTATGGCTAAACCAACACGGCTCGGAGACGTCCGAATTCCGTAACAAAATAGGCCTTCAAATATTTTCATAAAATCGGTTTAAAAGGCTAACCTCGGAAAATTTATAAATGGTTTCGATCACATCAACCCCCAAAAACCCTAAGGGGTACCGAATTGTTCGAACTACCGAACGAGATTATTTCACGCTATGGCGTAACGAAGCAAAGGGTTTCGATAACACTAACCCTCGAAAACCCTAATGGGTACAAATTTATCTCGTGCTAAGGCATAACAAATTTTTACATGATTAACTTTCTAAGCCGAAAAGGGTGAAAAGCCATTCTTTTTAAGGCCATATCGGCCTAATTCAAGAGCCTAAGGGCCATTTTATTTTTGAGTTCGAGAAGTCAACCTCACTCAACCAAAACCTAAGGGTCATCCTATTTTGAGTTCGAACAAGTACTCACTCGTTACAAAGACTACATTAATCCAACTTCGACCAAATTGCCTAAACCTTGTACTCGTGAACAAGGCATGAACGAAACAAAATTTTCACAAGGCAGAAATTGAAATAAAGACAAGTCAGAAAGCAAAGAGGTCTTTTATACATATGAAAATACTTACAAGGACCGATCAGGGTCCTACACAAAAATTAAAAAAAGAAAAATCCTGAGTGCCTAATTTTTCTCGGGAGCTACATCCTCGCCATAGGGAGCTCCTCCACTCACACTCCCGGAATTATCATCATCAGAAGAGAGCAACATTTTGGCTTCAGCCTTAAGCTCTTTCGCATTCTCGATCTCGATAGCAAGGTTAAATCCACGAGCATGAATCTCCTCAAGAGCCTCTCTTCGAGACTGGCATTTGGCATGCTCAGCAATCCAGTATGCTTGAGCCTGAGCAGCATCAAAAACTTCTTTTACTCGAGCTTGAGTAGCCTTGGCGTCAGATCGGTAGACAGCCGCGATCGCCTCAGCATCGGCCTTAACTGTCTCAGCCTCAGGTTTCACCGCTGCAATCTCCATCTCCAACCGATTCTGTAGCTCCTCAATTTTCTTGGATTGTTCCAAGCTCTTCTCTTTCATGCCATAGAGTTGGCTTTCGGTTGAGGATAACTGAGCTCGAGCTGCCTCTTTCTCCGACCAAGGCAATCCATCTTTTGCTTCCACATTGAAGTCTCTGCCTTCACCTCATCTACCTCTCCTCGGAGTTGCACCATCATTTCATGCAGCTGCTGGACCTGTGAGATCGAATCATTAGCCATCACTCCCAAACCGAAGCCATAAGCGTCTAAGACTTTATTTACTTGCTCGGTCAATTCACTTTGTTCTTTCTAGGCCACGGCCAACTCAGCTCAGAGACATTTGATTTCTTTTTCTTTTTGCTCACCAAGAAGGTTGAGAGCATTTTTCTCCTCGGTAAGCCCTCGAATTTCAGCTTCATATCGTCTCAACTCTCTTTGAGACTTGAAGAAAGCCTCATGATGAAGTACCAAGGCCTACACAGATAGAAGGGAAAGAATTAGGCAAAGAGAGAAAAACACAAGTATGAAGACCGGTGTCAACAGAAAAGGTTAGGGCTTACCCGATTCAAAGCTTGCTGGGCCTCATTGAAGAGGCATGGTGCTCCCACCTCGTCTATCAGAGCTTGATCCTCCTTGGTGACCAGACTTTGAAGGTAACTGGCCATCCCTACGGGGACGGCAAAAACTCGTGCATCCTCCAGGACCATAATAATGATGGTCCGATTGCACTCAGGGTCGACACTGGGGGCTGGGAACTGGCTGGTCAATCTGAAACTCGAGGAAGTTTCGCCCAAGCTCCTCCTCGATACGTCCAAGTCATTCAAGCCGGTGACATCATCAACCCTGGCAAAACAACTATGGAAAAGGTCCTCCCCTCCGAGGACACCTTCTACCTGAGGGGCCTTCATAGCCTGAGCCTCCCGAACTTCCCCTTCCGAGAATGAAGGAAGCGGCGGGGAGTCCCCAATTTCTATTGCCCCAAGTGAATCACTTGGGGCGATCTCTTCATTTCGAAGGGCCTCGGAGCTGGAACCTTCGGACATACCTGTCGACTGCTCATCTCGGCAGGAGACGTCTTTAGTATCCAACAACTCGGGGACTTTTCCCGGGTCCTCTTCCGAGATCCCCTCGGTTCGAGGCTGGATTTCCCCAACCCTCACCGACTCAGAGGCCTTTGAGGCCTCGATGCTCCTCTTCACTCGGGCCACCAGCTTGGAGCCGTTGTCCTCATTTTCTTCTTCTTCATTTCTTAGCCGCTGAACTACCTCCACGGGTAGGATGGCGGTGTCTTTCTTCGGCTTACGAGCCTTACTTTTTTGGGATTTGGGTCCTCGAAGGTCGAGACTCTTTGTCTCTTTTTATCCTTAGCCGGTTTCGGGGCCGGGGGTGACACCTCTTCCTCCCCAGATGGGGGCCTCATGACAGCATTTTCTCCGAGGCCTAGTACGAAAGGAAATCAAGTGAGTATGAAAATAAACATTTCAGTAAAGATCATCAAATATGTGAAAATGGGCTTACCATGATTTTTGGCCTCCCATCGGCCCCTTGCCAAATCACACCATGAGCGCTTAGCATACGAGAGGTCGAAGCCAGTTTCCTAACTCAGCTCTCGAGGTTAGGAATTGCACCGGGCATCCAAGAGACCGCTACATCATAGAAAGGGATGTTGATGAGAAGAAGCAAGGGAAACGAAACAATAAAGGGAAGCTATAGGTGGGATTGTACTTACGCTTCATATGGGAAATGGCATCTTCTCGATCGGGATTAGGTCGGAAATCTTCACTCGAACGAACCGGCCCATATATCCTCGATCCTTGTCCTCATCTATGCTCGAGAATAGCACCTTGGTAGCCCGACGCTGAAGCCTTATTAACCCGCCTCGATAGAGATGGGGCTGTACAACCTGATGAGATGGTCGAGGGTGAAAGACATCCCCTCGACTTTGCTCGCGAAGAATCGGAGCAGAATGACAATCCGCCAAAAAGAGGGATGGATCTGACCTAGGGTTATTTGATACTGACGACAAAAGTCGATGATGACGGGATCGACAGGGCCCAGCGTGAAAGGGTAAGTGCAAACACTTAGAAACCCTTTCACATGGGTAGTGATGTCCTCTTCGGGGCCGGAATCACCACCTCTTTGTCTTCCCAATGGCAGTCTTTCTTCACCTGCTCAAGGTCACCCTCAGTTATCGAGCATATATATCTCGACATTGGCTCGCATCGACCAGGGACCGATGAAGTTTTCTCGACTTTGAAGTCGGAAGTAAGTTCACACTCCCCATGAAGAAGCTTTTTCCTTTTGAGGAACAGTTTTTGACGTTTTTGCCATTTTTGTATAAGTTTAAAGAACGAAGAAGAGAATAAGGCCTGGTGTTTTGAGGGAAGGTTGATAACGAAACCTAGAGATTATGCAGAATGGAAAAGCTTAAAGGATGTAAAAAACTTGGAAGACTAGAGCAGAGATCAAGAATAAAGTTTGGGCAAAGAGAAGGAAAGCACATTTATAGGATGAAGATGACGGTTCAGAGCCAATAATGGCCGACCACCAACCGACGCTCATTAATGACTTTGGGAACTGTATCGACGGGACGCACTACTAGAAATTCGGCAAAAACCGACCAACTTTGGTCGGTTTTTTGGCCGACCAAAGCTGGGCGGTTTTTAAAAATATTTTTTTTATGAAACCGACCAACTTTGGTCGGTTTTCTTTGGCGCAAAAATGCGGGAAACTATTTTTGAGTCCTGCGAAATTTATTTTTCAAGAAACCGACCAACTTTGGTCGGTTTTTCAATTAAAATAAATAAAAATTAATATTAAATAAACCGACCAACTTTGGTCAGTATTATTATGCCGGTCATTTTAAAAAACCAACGAACTTTGGTCGGTAATTTTATTTTTTAACAAAACTGACCAACTTTAGTCGGTTATTTTCATGCGAAAAAAAAATTAAAGAGTATAAATAAATAAAAATACAATCTTAATACAAAATGCACCAATGGTCTAGTGGTAGAATAGTATCCTACCACAGTACACACCCCGGTTCAATTCCCAGATGGTGAATCTTTTGATTGCATAATCAAAATACCGACCAACTTTGGTCGGAAAATACTGACCAACTTTGGTCGGTTTTTTTTTGCAATATTTTTTTTTTGAATTTAATTAACCGACTAACGTTGGTCGGTAATTTCCGGCAAACTTTGGTCGGTAGTCTTAACCGACCGTCAAAATACCGTCCACACGCAAATGGTCGAGTTTTGGTCGGTAATTTGCCATAACCGACCAACTTTGGTCGGGTTTTTTGGTCGGTTTTTGGCGGATTTCTAGTAGTGACGCTTCTGTCGCTTCCGTTGCTTACATCACGAGGATGACATCATGATAGATCGAGGTATTAAATCGAACAATCAGTTCGTTTCTCCTCATTACACTCCAAGAAACGAGGGTACTATCTGTATACGGTTAAAACTGGTGCTACCCGATTTTACTATTTGATCGAGACCAGGGAATTGCATCAAAGGTCAGCCCCCGAGTGGATCAGACCAAAGCACGAGGATAAGGTATTGAGTTCGAGGACCGAGGTACCTATCGAAATCGAGGCCAGTAGCGATCAAGACCAAATGAGACAGACATCGAGCAAAGCGCAATAACCGAAAGGCGAGATATTCGTGACTGGTCGGAGATCGTGGCGTAAATCTCGGAACATATCAAATCAAGGGCATTTGTTTAGCTAATCATGGAATTTACTTCCATAACTAGAATTGTACCATAGAATGGAATCCTCTACTATATAAAGAGGGTCCTAATCATTTTATAACCATCTTAAATTCAGAGATATCAAAGCAATATAACGCCTTTTCTTTAGTTCATATTCTTGTTCATCAGCTTGTTATATTTTTTTGCATAAATTAGTTCGAGGGTATTGAAGCTCGAGGGCTGAATTCAGTTCAAACACTGGTTTGCTTTATATTATTGTCAATTTCTATTATTACTCTTTACATTTATCAATTGGTATTAGGTGAAATCATGTGTCCTTAAACCACATTATAAGTTTAATTGTTCTCCAATTTTTAGGGTAAATAGACCGATTTACCGTGAACTATTCATGACGGGACAACTTTGCGTTTCGTTTTATATTTTGACACAATATCTTTGCCATTAATCAAGAAGCTCAAAAATGCCATTGTTAGCCATGTAGGTCAAAAATGTCATCCAGTTACTCCAACTTGGATTGAAAAAGACCGACCCTCGACTATTTGAAATAGAATTGTATTGGGGGAAAATAAACATTGCACGTGGAATTAATTGTCTGGCTGACATGGCAAGACACGTGGATCATTAGAAAAGTGACAGCTAGAGAAGAGCACATAAAGACGTGAGTCTTAATAGGTACGAGCAAAACGCCTGAGGGATGAGAAGGAACGGTTGCTCGAGTCTCTCAGTAATCAGAAAAGACACCGGTGGAATGAACCAAGACAAGAAAAAAGATAGATTCATTAGACTGCAATTAATGGGCATGAATGATTACAAACGTTACAGAATCTTCACGAAACAGTTACGATTACCAATTATAACGTTCCATTAATATCATTAATGCTCATAATGACTTAGTCATAAAGGAGAAAGAAGACGTTGTACTTAGAAATGTCTATATAAGGAATAGAAATGTCATTTGTATGGGGACGTTCTGATTGTTATTGGAATAAATTAATTTACTTTGCTTTAAACCGATTACTTTTCCATTTTTTGCTCTTATTTCATTGCTAAGATATTCTTTTATTTGACTATCAGTAGCCCAAGTACTTCTAAAAATAAGCTTTTGACCAAAGTTCCTATTTTTTGGTTAAATAAATTGGTTCCGCTACCGGGAATCTGATAATCTTTTCACTTTCCAAATCCATTCTTCTGCCAAAAAAATCATGTCGAACCTCAACGACAACAACCAACAAAACCTACAAAACCAACAAAATCAGCAACAACAATTGAATCAGAAAAATCAACAAGGAGATGGAACTCCAATCTCCTCACCATGAAACTCTCCTCGACAGTCTCGAGAAGGGACACCTGACAGATCTGAATCGCATATGAATGACCAGTGTGGGGACGATCAAGATATCGATGCAACATTGAAACAATTAATTGCAGAATAGGTCAGCGATGCTCTTCAAGGTTTTGTTACTGGATTGCCAACCGTACCACCAACTCCACCTCCAAACAACACCGTGACCATAGAGAATCCGCGTTCGGTACTCGTTAACTCAGGCAGCGGAGGAACTCCCAGCGAATCTCGTGATGGAGGGTCAGGTAACCTAGTTAATTCTGATTTACAAAGTTAAGTACTAACTTTGCAGAAACAACTCAAGGAGCAGAGCGATCACATAGAGCAGATACCTGGAGTACCGCCTGTAATCAAGGGAATAGATATGGAAAAATACTCTCAACAACCTTGGAAGCCAAGTGGCGCTCCTTTGCCAATTCCAAAGAAATTTAAGATGCCCGATATCCCGAAGTACGATGGAACAACTGATCCACGGGATCATGTAACTGCATTTACAACCGGCGTAAAGAGCAATGACTTGACCATGCAAGAAATTGAATCAGTTTTGGTCAAAAAATTTGAAGAAACACTCACGAAGGGACCGCTACATGGTATTCTCTTTTACCTAAAAACTCTATTGATTCTTTTGCTGAGCTTGCAGATTCATTTATAAAAGCATACTCGGGAGCTCAAAAAGTTGAAAAAAGAATGGAGGACATTTTCAAAATAAAACAAGGAGATGCGGAGCCGCTCAGGGAGTTCGTAGACAGATTCCAACGTGAAAGGATGATGTTGCCTCGTGTACGAATGAAAAAAGCTCGGAGGCCATGAGGAGGCTCAAAGAAAGCTTACAAGAATTTCCTGCGACTACTTGGAATGGTGTTTACAATAGATACAGCACAAAGTTGCGTATAGTAGAAGATACCATTAGTCAGTCTAAAAAGATGAAAGAATAAGCTCAAGGCGGGCAAAAATTGAAAGAAGGTCCGGTAAAAATAGGTACGAACCTTATATGGGACAGCAGAAAGGGATTCACGTTCAAAACAGGAAAATCCAAGGTATAACCCTAGATCAAGGGATAGAGAATCAGGTTCGTCGTCAAGGTACGGGAAGGATCGAAACACGCGAGACACACGGGATGACAACAAAGGTTCGAAAGCAAAAATTGGTGGTTATAGTTTTAATGTTAGCACATCTGAATTGATGGCTGTTTTAAGAGGCATGGGAGATAAGGTATGATGGACAAAAAAAATGAGATCGAACCCAAATAGGAGAAATCCCGATTTTTGGTGCGAGTTTCACAACGATCACGGTCACAAAATGGCAGATTGCAGATTGCTACAAGGTGAATATAGCATCTATTAAAACAAGGTTACTTAACTGAATTATTTAGTGAAAAGGGAAAGTAAGCATATATGAAGAATAGGCAAGAACCGCCGAAACCTCCATCACCAAAAAGAACAGTTAATGTCATAAGCGGAGGGGAAGAAATCAATGGCGTAACATACACGGTAGCAAAGAAGGTGTCAAAAATCACAATCACCCAAGGGAAGCGAGTTCATCAAGTTTTGGAAGAAGATAGTATAACATTTGATGATGCTGATGCAAATGGCGTGCTGACCCCACACAATGATGCATTGGTAATATCTTTACTTGTACATGATACTAATGTAAAGCAAGTGTTTATTGATCCAGGTAGTTCCGTAAGTATCATTCTATTAAGAGTGGTAAATGGGATGCAAGCCAATGATAAATTGGTACCCAAAGCACGGACCTTGTCTGGTTTTGACAAATCGAGCGTCGTAACAAAAGGGGAGATAATACTCGCAACATTCGCAGAAGGAGTAGTCAAAGACACCAAATTTCAAGTGATAGAAATGGATATGTCTTACAACATGATTCTTGGCAGACCATGGATTCACGAAATGGATGTTGTTCCGTCTACCCTACATCAAGTTATCAAGTTTCCTTCACAATGGGGAATACGAAAAATTCGTGGTGACCAACAGGCTTCTCAAAGCATTAACTCAGTGGCGGACTCATCCACAAAAAGCGATGAAAAATAGCAATTATAGAATTCAGTTGAGGATTTGGCAACGCGAGCCTCAACTGCAGACGGACAAACAGATGTAGACTCAAGGTCCGATACTATTCAAGAACCAGAGGAAAATGAAAACATCAAAACAAAAATTGAGGAACTGGAAGCTGTGGCGTTGTTTATACATTGGCCAGACAGAAAAGTCTACATTGAAGCTAACCTCAGCGCGGAGATGAAAAGTAAGTTAATTGAATTTTTAAAAGCTAACGCAGATTGCTTTGCTTGGTCACATTCAGATATGACATGTATACCACCGGAGGTAATGACCCATAAGCTGAATGAAGATCCAACATATCCATCTGTTAAACAAAAGAAGAGGAAGCAAGGGTCCTTCAAGAATTAGGTGATTCAGGATGAAGTACAAAAGCTCTTAAAAATCGGGTCTATCCGTGAGTTAAAATATCCTAATTGGTTAGCTAATATTGTAGTAGTGCCCAAAAAGAATGGTAAGAAGCGAGTTTATGTAGACTATACTAATTTAAATAAAGCTTGCACTAAAGATTCTTTTCCATTACCACACATACATCAACTAATTGACGCTACTGCAAGACATGAGCTATTAAGTTTCTTAGATGCCTATTCAGGATATAACCAGATAAATATGGATCCTCTAGATGAGGAAAAAACTTCCTTTATTACAGACAGGGGGACTTACTGTTATAAAGTTATGCCGTTTGGTCTAAAGAATGTTGGTGCCACGTATCAGAGGTTAGTGACCAAGATGTTTCATGAACATTTAGGAAAAATCATAGAGGTCTACATAGATGACATGCTAGTCAAATTAATATTCAACATCTGTCAGATACGTTTCAGATTCTCCGCAAATTCAACATGAAGTTTAATCCTGAGAAATGTGCATTTGGCGTGTCGTCGGGTAAGTTCTTGGGATTTATTGTTTCTAACCGTGGCATTGAAGTAAATCTTGTGCAGATTAAGGTTATTGAAGAAATACCATATATACTCACGAGCAAAAAAGAAGCGCAGAGGTCGATAGGCAGAATAGCAGCGTTGGGAAGATTTATTTCCAAATCATCGGAAAAATGCTTTAAGTTCTTTTCAGCCTTGAAAAAACAAAGTCAATTTGAGTGGTCTGAAGAATGTCAACAAGCACTCAAAAATTTAAAAGCCTACTTGTCAAACCCACCATTGTTTGCTAAACCAAAGGACGGAGAAAAAGTACTCATCTACCTCGCTGTTTCAGAAGTAGCGGTAAGTGTCGTATTAGTTCGAGAGGATCAAGGTAAACAATCTCCAATTTACTATGTTAGCAAGTCTTTATTGGATGCTGAAACTCGATATCCCCATTTAGAAAAACTTGCACTAGCACTAATTATGGCATCTAGAAAGTTAAGGCCTTATTTTCAATGTCATCCTATCTCTGTAGTAACTACCTACCCTTTACGTAATATATTGCATGAACAAGTGCTATCAGGTAGGTTAGCCAAATGGGCTATAGAACTGAGTGAATATGACATCACATATCAACCTAGAACTGCAATAAAGTCATAGGTTTTAGCAGATTTTGTGGCAGATTTTAGCCTAGGAATAATGGCAGAAGCAGAAAAAGAACTGCAGGTATTCAATGGGTCTAATCCAGGTACTTGGACCCTATTTATTGATGGCTCTTCAAATGTAAAAGGAGCAGGTTTGGGCATTGTTCTAATCCCAACCACGGGAGAGACTATAAGACAAGCCATAAAATGCCATCCTATTACTAATAATGAAGCGAAATATGAAGCTGTGATTGCAGGTCTAGAATTGGCACGAGAGTTCAGAATAGAGCAAGTTATAATCAAAAGCGACTCGCAACTCGTAGTTAACCAAATGCAGGGGACGTATGTAGCTAGAGAAGCAAGGATGCAGCAATATCTAGAAAAGGCACGGGACTTGATTAGACAATTCCAAACATGGAAAATTATTCAGATACCAAGAGAAGAAAACGCCGAGGCAGACGCCTTAGCTAATCTTGCATCCGCTGTAGAAGTAACAAATGAAAAGAATAATTCTGTGATTCATTTGTTTCATTCAGTACTCGACCAAGATAAAAACGAGGTAAATTTCAATAATTTAACTTGGGATTGGAGAAATGAGATTGTCAATTTTTTGTAGTACGGAACATTACCTGAAGACAAGAAAAAGGCTCAGGAACTTCGTCAAAAGGCTGCTCGTTATTGTTTAGATCGGGGCAATCTGTATCGGGAATTGTTCGGTAGCCCTCTGGCAAGGTATCTCGGACCTTCTCAAACGGAATATGTGATGAGGGAAATACACGAGGGACATTATGGAAATCACGCCGGAGGAAGATCTTTG
The DNA here is from genome assembly GCF_001879085.1 of Nicotiana attenuata. Classification (NCBI taxonomy): domain Eukaryota; kingdom Viridiplantae; phylum Streptophyta; class Magnoliopsida; order Solanales; family Solanaceae; genus Nicotiana; species Nicotiana attenuata. Next base: position 109,865 of record NW_017671088.1, on the reverse strand, counting down.
GTAAAAACTTTAATTAGAGCAGGGTATTACTGGCCATAAATGGAAGAAAAAGTAGAGAATTTTGTGGCTAAATGTAACAAATGCCAAAGATATGGTAACAATATGCATCGACCAGCAGAATTATTACATCCGGTTGTTGCACCATGGCCTTTTATGAAGTGGGGGATGGATATCGTGGGTCCACTACCACAAGCCAAAGGCAAGGTACGATTCCTATTAGTACTCACTGGCTATTTTACTAAGTGGGTAGAAGCAGGTGCCTTCATACAGGTACGAGAAAAAGAAGTCAGATATTTCATCTGGCGGAACATCATATGCCGGTTTGGGGTTCCAAAAGAGATTGTGTGCGATAATGGCTAGCAATTCATAGGTGCGCAAATCACAGAATTCTTCCAAAGTTGGCAAATTGAAAGGATTACTTCCACACCTTATCATCCAATGGCTAATGGACAAGCTGAATCAACAAATAAAGTTATTATTAATAACTTGAAGAAAAGACTAGAGGAGTCCAAAGGCAATTGGCCAGAGGTGTTACCTGGAGTCTTGTGGGCATACCGAACAACAGCAAAAACGAGTACGGGAGAGACACCATTCTCGCTTGTATACGGTGCCGAAGCTTTAATTCCAGTTGAAATAGGGGAGCCAAGTACGAGATACGTACAAGCAACCGAAGAGTCAAATGAAGAAGAGATACGGGTAAATCTTGATTTGCTTGAAGAAAGGAGAGAAACAACTTTGATAAGGATGGCTGTGCAAAAGCAAGTTATCAAGCGATATTACAATCGGAAAGCTCGTCTCAGATACTTCAAGATTGGGGACTACGTACTCAAGAAAGTTTTCCAATCCACAAGAGCGGCCAATGCAGGAAAGTTGAGCCCAAATTGGGAAGGACCATACAAGATTCATGGTATCGCACGAAAAGGTACATATGAACTTGAAACCATGGATGGCAAGATTCTACTCTCGAGTTGGAATGCTCTTCATTTGAAGAAGTACTATTTCTAAGGGAAGGAAATACCCACGGTTAGGTACCTTTAGTTACAATTTTTATTCTTAAACTGTTAAAGTTATACTACCAATTTTAGATAATAGGCAAAAAGCTAGCCCACACCAAATGATGAAATTAGACCTGAAAGACACGCAAAAGAAACATAATTCCCGGTCTAGGGTTACAACTATTCTGATGGAAACATAATGGGTTAAGCAGTCTTCATCTATATTATACCTCCGAGTTCCGTATGTTTTTCCTTTACAGGAAAAGGACCGCGTGGAAGGAATAATCAAGTGCTCGGATTTCATGCTTCAAATCTCAAACACTTGGGGGACTATATTATATATATGTAAGGAAGGCAAGAAAGACTGCAACAATTAGAATTCAAGTCAAAGCCAAAAGTCTACCCCAACAAATCAAAAATTTAGAGCAAAGCAACGAGCCAAAAACACAAGCCTGATTCAGAAACCTATGAAGAATAAGCTCGAGTGTTTAGGTTAAAGGCAATATTTAGTCATGGATTGTTAAAACATATCCTTCAAATTTTACAAATCTATTGTAAAGAAAATAGTTACGAAAGAGTTATAGATGATACTCAAATACATGTAAAGTACAAAAGTTCGAATGACACAAAACTTTCTTCAAAGTTATTCAAAGAAACGTGTGTGCTTCTATTTCTTCTTTCGTATGTTTACACCATTATGAAGTTGAGACGTCTTCTTCATTAAGTGTTGTACATAAAAGGGCCCTCTTTTATAATTCGTGCTTGATTCAAAAAGCCATGAAATTAATAAAGCATTTTTAAATGCAAAAGTTAAAAGAGTAAAACAAAAACCCACATACTAAAATTGAAGTGGAAAACAAGGCCCTAAACTTATAAAGAAAAAGGCAAGGGCAAACCACTAACAGAGTAGAACAGAAACTCAAATCAAAGGTATCATAAAAGTTGAACAAAAACTTTATAATATCTTAAATAACTTAGTTAAAACTAAGTATGAACTTAGGTCCAACTTAATTGTCCTTACAGAAACCCCCGAAAAGGACTGGAGGTATGATATTACCAAACCCCTAAATGGGACCAGGGGTAAACCACCAAGTATTCCACCAATAAAACAAAAAAAAACTAGTTAACTTCACAATCAAACTTTCATTATGAAGCAGGTTCTGAACCAGCATCCAAGATGGCATCCTCAGCAGTAGAAGGTTCAACTTGATCAGAAGGGGCTTGAACATCCACTACACCAGGATCAGCTTCAACACCTTCGGGAATATCATCCACGGGTGAAGAAAAACTTTGGCTTTGCTGAGTTTTCTCAATTGTGTCCTTAATCTTTGCTATCTCAGCATCCAAGTTAAAACCTTCCTGGCTTACCTCCATAAGAGTATCGTAGCGCGCGTTCAAAAAGGCCCAACTTACTTCAATGGCAACCTTGTCTTCAAGAGCTTCATAATCCCTCTCCTAATGATTAATTTCATTCTTAAGCTCATCCTTCTCAGTTAAGGCAGCATCGTAAGAAGCCTGTAAGGGGGCAAGCGAACTCTCCAAAAACTTAACCTTATCGGTAGACACCCGGAGATCTTCTTGAGCCTGGGTGAGTGTTTGAACAAGCTCACCAGCATAAACTTCTTTCTCGTCCAATAGGGCCTTCAGACCTCTGATCTCTTCTGTAGCCTTAGAAATTTGTTCAGCAAAAGACGACTCAAGAAGGTGCTTGTCCTTGCCCGCTTGGTTGGAAGAGGCTTTCTCAACTGCTAACTCCGCTGCCATAACTTTTATCTGCTGCTCCAAGGTACATTTGTTCTCCTCTAAAACTTCCATCTCGATCTAGAGACTTTCATGTTTCTCTTTCCAATTATCAGCTTCAGTGTGGTAGTCATGCATCAGTTGCTCCGTATGGGAAACCTTTTTCATCATCTCCGTACCGATGAGATTGATCTACATAAAAATAAAAGGATGAGATCCTAGTAAAAGGAAAATTGCATAAGATAAAAAGGAGGAGTTTAAACCTTCGATGATGATTGCACAATGTCATTCATCCAGGTCAAAGAACTATGGCTTTCCAGTTTTGACTTTTCAACCGGACCTATTAAGGGTTTAAGCCACACGTCAGCCTGGCCTGACTTCTTCAGAAGATTACCATCGGCAGGAACCTCAAGGTAATTTGCTTCATTGCCCTACTTCCACTTGAAGAACCAACTTCAGTACGAGAAGTATTGGCAGCAGGAACGGTCGAAGAAGTCATAATAGCCTCAGGCGGAGCAGAAACAGCAACGGTAGGGGCAGGCAAATGGGATTCCATTGGTACAAACACAGGAAAAGAGGCAAGAGGTGCTTCCTCAGAAACCAAATCAAAGTTTTCATCATCAAACCCACGTGAAAAGAGGTGTTCAGCAGAGTCACGAGGTGCAGCAGGCGTCTCTTCATCAGAACTCACTAAAGTGGCTTCTTCAGGCTCGATCACAGAGATAGTACGAGGAGGGGGAGTAGTTTCGTCAGCTGAAATGACACGTCTTTTGGCTCGTGGCTTACGAATTAATGAGCCTTCATCTCGTTCCTCTTCATCTTCAGAATCCTGTGCCCTATCAGCTTTTCTTTTTGATGAAGAACTCAAGATTATCTCCTGAGCTCTTGCTAAAGAGAGTCTAGAAGTCGCGATTGATTCAGCACTCACACCTCGAATAGGAAACCCTGATAAAAAGAGGGGTTAATAAATTCTAAAGAGAGAATGAACGAAGGAAAAGGTAAAAATGGAAGAAAATTACCGTGAGTCTTAACCTTCCAGCCAAATCTATTTGAAAGGTACTTCCAAGACCTTTCTTCCATCGGAGCAATTGTCAATAATTTTTCTAGCCAACCACGAAAATCGAAAATCTCCTCAACAGTTTCCATGGTTGCTGAAAAAGAAAAGTAAAACGGCCACGGGAAGTACAAGCTCTAAAAAAAAGTTGTAAAGAAAACTTACGTGTAAAGTTCCACTTCTCAAGGAAGGGCATATTCTCTTCACCTACTATTCTTTTTGTAGGAGCAGCAACAAATCGGGCGTACCAGCCACGATCTTTATCGTCCTCAGGGCTGACTAAAACTCTCTTACTCCTCGCCACCAGAGTAAATATCCAAATAATTTAGGAGATTAGAGATGGATTAGATGATAAAAGGTGAAAGGCAATTGAGCCAAATTAGCCAAGTATCTTAAACATGCAACATCCCTCCATACAATAGGGCCGATTTGTCCTAAACACACACTGAAGAAGCGGCAGAATTCAATAATGACTGGGTTAATAGGAGGTCTAAAGTCTAATGTGAAGGGATACGTATACACGAAAGAAAAGCCAGCTTTAAAAGAAGTGATCCTTTGATTTGCATTGGGGATCAGAATTGGGAAATCAAACTTCCAATGGCAATCTCTACGAACCGCAGAGATCAAACCTTCAGTAATTTGTGAAGGATAAACATCGGCACGATCATGAGAGGACAAAAAAGAGACTTGGTTTCTAATCGACTCTCTATCAGAATAAAAAGAAAGTTCAGCAGGGATATCTCGTCTACTGTAGATTCACGAATTGGCTCGCTGGAATCCCTATTTCTAGCAGAGGGCCTATGTGAAAAAGAAGCTCTAGTTCTAGAAGACGATAGAGGAGTAGAACTAGGTTGAGAAGAAGAACCTCGTAGGGAAACTGATCCTAAACTACGCAGCCTACCACCTCTCTTGCTTCTGGTAGGAGCAAGGGGAAGTTCATCAACAATAAGGATCTTTCGAGGATCGGGGTTCGGAGAAGACATAGTTGTAAGAAGAAGTAGAAAATATTGAATAGCAAGATATGGAAAAAATTTCGTGAAGAAAATGGCAAAGGATATATTTATACTCGAAAGCAACCGTCAAACACAAAAAGGTAATGATGGAAACGTCATGATGAAAACTGTCACGCTGAAGATTTGTAGAACCAATCAATGACCGCCACTTATCGCACACATTAAATGGAAGTTTCATGCGACGTGTCAGTTCAGAAGAAGGTATAAAGGTATGTGAGAAACGACAGTAAAAATTCCCGCTTTAAATGAGATCCACTTCCCAAATACTTAATTATTGAATAATTGGCAAGTGGGGGGACTATCTGTATTGGGGAAAAATAAACATTGCACGTGGAATTAATTGTACGGCTGACATGGCAAGACACGTGGATCATTAGAAAAGTGACAGCTGGAGAAGAGTACTTAAAAAGACATGAGTCTTAATAGGTACGAGCAAAACGTCTGAGGGATGAGAAGGAACGGTTGTTCGAGTCTCTCAGTAATCTGAAAAGACACCGGTGGAATGAGCCAAGACAAGAAAAATGATAGATTCATTAGACTGCAATTAATGGGCATGAATGATTACAAACATTACAGAATATTCACGGAGCAGTTACAATTACTAACCATAACGTTCCATTAATATCATTAATGCTCATAATGACTTAGTCAAAAAGGGGAAAGAAGTCGTTGTACTTAGAAATGTCTATATAAGGAATAGAAATGTCATTTGTATGGGGACGTTCTGATTGTTATTTGAACATATTTATTTACTTTGCTTTAAACCGATTACTTTACCATTTTTTGCTCTTATTTCATTGCTAAGATATTCTTTTATTTGATTATCAGTAGCCCGAGTACTTCTAAAAATAAGCTTAAGCCAAAATTTCTATTTTCTGATTAAACAGGATTAATTTTAGTCATATCATCCCCAAAAACTTCAAACCAGTGGAATTTGATCTCTATTCATTTTTAACACATTATAAATCGTTCCTAACATTTTTTTTTACTAAGTGATGAATATTGAACCGACACTAACTTCTTGTTCTTGATAGCAAATTTTCACAAATTTAGTTCAACTTTCTTAAAAAAATACTTTATGACATACAAAATTTTTTATAACATTCATATTTCTTAAAGTTAAATGGCATGTACAATAATAAAGAGAGATTGAATGATAAAATATAATTGAATACTACAAAAGATTATTTGTCTTATTTTCTTTATTATTGATTTTAATTATGAGTTACATTTAACTATACTTAAAATGATCTAATAGCATAAATAATATTTTTTGTCTTTTGTTTTATAGATCTTTAAAATTTGGCTTTTATTTATCTATCACTGTATCTTTAATATAAAATATATCAAATATAAGCAAATATTTCACATAATATATCTTGTAATAGCATAACAAAGAATATCACACCTTTGAAAATTACAAAAAGACTTTAAAAGCTAAAGTTTCTAATTTGATTACTCAGACTCCAGTAAAAGAGAAAATAAATCAAACAATCATAATGAAATATCTTTCATTGTAGAATTTTAAAAACTTGGAAAATAAGCCATTTATCCCTTCCCCTTGAGAAAGAGAAGCTAGAGCTTGTTAGAGTTAAGTGTCCCTAATCCTCGAGATATCACATGTTGCTCTTGATAAATTTAAGAAGTAGTAGGCATTTCAGTTGAAGAAATATGAGTTTTGCTAGCCTTTTCACATTCAATGAGACTTATATTCAAATGAAATGCGATTATGGAGTTCCTAATGTAGCCTAACATAAATACCAGACAACTATAGTCCGGTTGCATGGCCTTGGAAATAACGGCTCAAGTTGGATCAGATATTTGGTGTGTCTATTTTGTCATAATATTATATAGATATGTCCAATAACTTCCTTTCGGCCTGGTAAGCGGCTCCAATTCCACTGCTTAATTTGATGTCAGAGACATTTCTAAAGATGCAGTAGGAGAGGGCTGAGATGTTTCAACAACACATGTGGCAAGTTTGTTTGTTGAGAGCCTTCTAACATCAACCTTGGGACTGAAGGCTTCAATGTAGGTGCAATTTTTGGATTATGTGGTTGGCTTCTTTGTTCAAGGTTTCTTCACAGTAATATGGAGGGGATAGAAAAAACTAGCAATAACTTGTGTTATGCCATTGTCTGTTATGCTTTGTCATAACAAAGAAGATATGATCTTTTAATTGGGTATAGGAGAAGTCTGTTTAGAAGTTAACTAAATTTGGATTTCAATATGTAACAATTAAAATGCTACACAAACTTTGGGACTTACCATGTCTAGATGAGGGCGAAATGACATATATTGTTTTTTGTCTAACTAAGATCGTGGGATATGCCTTAAACGTGCTATTAAATAATAAATAAATCCCAAAACAATCTAAGAATTTTAGAGTACATACTTTTTGACACCTTTTTATGGAAGCATAGTGTCTCAACATGTTCTCATAGAATTTTTTTTTAAAAGCTAAATATTTATATTATGATTTAAGATAAAAGTGATTACTTAATATTAACAACTTATTTTGTAAAAAAGAATACCTGAAGTTAAAGAGAGCAAATGAAACAGGAAAAGGTTGCATCATTTCTTCCTGTTTTTTTCACCTCATCAATTCCATGTATTCTATCGATATAGCTACACCACCAATACCATAGAAAAATTATAGTGAAGAAATTTAATATGTTTCTTTTTAATCGCAAATCGGTCTCTACAACTCGAAATACCAATCTCTGAGAATTATGAAAATAGTCTCATCGTCCACTTATCATCATTCAAGTTTTTCGACAATATGCTCCATATTTTGGGTGAAAATGACTCAGTTTATTATTTTCTCATCATGGAGTAGGTTCCTTTAGTCGTCTCTCTAGGCATGTCGCCAAAACTCATCCTACTTATTCAATTGTATTACCCCTGTTCTCAACATCTAACAGCTCCAAGTTCAAATTCTTCAAGGCCCATGCTTTCATATGTTCAAACTGTGCCGATAGGTGACAAGTCTTTTCAAAAACCAACTAATATTATGACATATCAGTTGATGTTTTAAGAAGCCGTCCTATAAGCCCAAAGAGCAACAGTTGGACACTTCATACTTGAATTGGCAGCTTCAGCATGGGTTCCGTCTAGTCTGCAACTTGCATTTGAAACGAGATGCTTCAAAGTGGCAATTCATACCCTGCCAAACTGAAAACTCCATCTCGAAATATCAACCTCGAGAATGCAAATAGTCTCATCTTCCACTCATAATTCAATACTTCTAATAGTATACGCCTTGATATGACAGTGAAATAACATGTCCGCGGGTGCAAATCTCTTGTTCATTATTTGCTTATCATAGAGTAGGTTCCTCTAATCGTTTTACAATCTTTTGCTCTAAGCAAAATTACTGAATGCTTATGGAAATGAGACTCGGTAAATGTGCACCAATAGGGAATGCATGGAAACTATTGTTGGAGTTGCTTCAATGCCTCAAAATCAAGTTCTTTTAAACTTGGAATACAGGATACAGTCCTATGGTTGATGAATTGTTTAATAAACGCTCTACTCAATGTGAAATTAGTTTGCTTGATTACTGCAGTTCCTTTTCGGGCTGCTGTAAGTTTCGCTCAAATTGGGGACAGTCTTTCTACTGTACAATCATTTCATACCAGTATTATGTCAGGAGAAAGAATGAATACTTTTTCAATCTTGAAAAAATAGGGGCAGAAAATAAATAGATGGTGGAGTAAATAAATACTGTGTGATGAAAAGGTACAGAAAATAGTCTCTGATATTATTGTTGAAACCAAGTACAAGTTAAAGAATAAACAGGCTGATGAAAACATCACTTGGAGTCTTCATACTAAGAAACAAGGATTATTTACATAATTAGACAAAGCAGAACAATAATCCTTCTTTAATCTTGCTGTAGTTGCAGCAACAACAATAAATAAGCATATATACAAATCATATATCAGCATCTTTGAAATACTTGATTATGGATTATCTTTCTCTACAACTTTCTACTGGAAATGAGTTCTGCAAATCAATGTAACAACGAGGCCGTCAAGCACAATTATGACTTTTACATCCTCTGTTGACCCTTCTCTCACCTCATTCCACATAGCTGGTGCTTGTGAAATTTCAAGAACTGCTCTTCCTTCCTCCATTTATGAAGGCCCCAATTGGTTCAGCAAGGATGTGCTTCATTGCCTTCACTCCCAGCGGGTTGTCCTTGCTCTGTATCAACAAATGCAATCACGAGCAATGTTTAGAAAGAATGGCGAGCAACATGCTACAACCAGGTAAATTACACTGATAATATCAAAATTTTTTGGACGATCAATGTACAGAAATCAAACTTCTATGCAGAAATAATAAGTGCGAGTCACTTACTATTGAGCAGGTGCCTGCACGAATATTGCAGACAGGATAGTCGTGGGGGCAGCAACTGTAGTGATCTTCACAGCAAGTGGCTCCTTCAAGAGGGCAACATCCCCAAGAGAAGCAGGAGTTATAGTATTCAAAGACACAACAGCAAGTGGTACCCTCAGGGCATTGAGCATAATCATCACACTGAGTAGGTGGCTTGATTGGAGATGGAGGAGAAGGTCCAGGTTTAGGGGGATTTACGCCTGTCTTGACTGGGTAAGAAGGCTCTATGGCTAATCCACACAAACCTTTAGAACTGGCAACGTTACGTTGAACCCGAAGGTAACCTTTCTCTCCCCAGGAAGCACCCCAAGAGTTTCTAATAATCCAATAATCCATGCCATTCTCACTACCATATCCAACAGCAACCACACCATGGTCCACTGCAGTTCCACATTTTCCAGTAAAGATACCCTGCAGACATGTGAAGGCAAAAGAAATTGCAGATAAGTATTAGAACCATATAGCTACTAGCCAATAAGAACTTCATTATAATAAGATTTAATTATAAAATTGTAAGAAGTGATAATCGGTAAATCATAGGTTTCGAATTATAACAGGAATATGTTAACTCATGCAGCCAACATTATCTTTTGCTACATTCCTTGGTCGAAACAAAACTATTGCCTCTGATCGAAAGGTAACGCAGTACTGGAAAGACGATGAATTTCTTGGAATTCTGTGACTAGCTAAATGACTTACATATTTGGAATGTTCACTAATATTTTCTGCTTTCGGAAGAAAAAGATAGGCCAATACGAGTACATTACCGATACATAGTGTTGAAAGTCGTTGCCACCAGCTTCAATGGCAATGCTCACAGGTTGATTTGCAACAGCCTTTTGCAGTGCCTTTTCATTATTTGCAGGAACATCTTCATACCCATCTATGGTAACAACCTTGGCATTTTTCTGCATGATACAAATGTTTCAAAAAAAAATCTTCAATTCACTACATAAATCAATAAATAAAGTGAAGTTAGTTCAGTTCAAGAATCCAAAACTTACCCTTGACTGGTCACATCTACCATCACGGCCGGTGTAAGGGTAGTCTTCCTCAGTGTCAATTCCTCCATTTTTGATGATGAAATCAAAGGCATAGTCCATAAGACCGCCATTGCAACCGTCGTTGTAGGAAGTATCACAGTCCACCAGCTCTTGCTCCGATAGTGAAATCACATCTCCTGTGACTATCGAGTTCACTGCTTCAACGGAAGCAATTGCAGAGAATGCCCAACAACTCCCTGGTTCATTTAACCGATAGATTAATACACAAATATTGAGCCATACAACTTAAATAATGAATTGAGAAATTTTAACTGATGCCATTAGACTTAGTGATTTATAAAAGCAACTGATATTCAGGCATTAATAAAGAATGCACGCCAATGTCACATGGTATTCGTACCATTTAACATCAAATTGCACATTAAATATTGCAGCAACTAGCAAATATTCTAGTGCCAAAACTCTGCATCAATTGGTGAACATTTTCTATCATTATCAAGTTGTGCTGTTAAGCTTTTCACCCTGTAATTGCTCATGCGTATGGAAAGATGGGGTCAGGGAATAATGACTAGGAAAAAAAGAAAAGATGGGGTCGGGGAAAAATATGATTATGCACCAAAAATGTACAGAATTGTTATATTATTAGGTAAAAGTTGATCTATGACGATAATTCTTTATTATATCAAACAATACGAGCATATGACTATTTAAACAATAAAATAATAAACTGTTACAACTGATTAAAATTACACAATTATTATGAAAAAATAATACTATAGAGTATATAAATTAAACTCAAAGAAAAACATAAAGGTATCCTTCGTTTATGCGTAGACACACATATTGGCTTTCTACTTTCTAGTTATAGAGGACTAGAATTGAACGCCCCACACTATTAACATGAGAGCTTATTTAAGTGCAAAAGTGTAAAGAACATAGGAAATATTTAAATCTGATCTAATATCATAGAAAATAATTCTTGATGTCGATTCTTATCTAATAACATAGAAAATAATGAATAATCAGTTATATTTAGAAATAATTTAACTTTAACATTTTCATATTATAGTCACACAAATATTATAGACCTACGAAACTTTTTTGACAAGTGGAACTACATCATCAAAATATTGAAAGGGAGAGTATTTATTTATTTTAGCACACTAAGGCACGTATGATTTCCTTTGTTTGTCAAGTTCGTAGAAATACTTTCTACGTATTAATTAATTATGGTAGTGGAACACCAACTAGCCTATCTCTACATCCTTTAATAACAAATTAAATCACGAAAATATCATCTAAAAAGCTGTCTAATTAAATTTAGATCCACAACCCAAAAACCAGAGATAAACGAAAGAGACAATCCATAGCTAATTAACTTACCACAGCTTCCTTGATCCTTAACTCCAACAAGAACACCTTTCTCTCTCCAATCAACTGAGTCCGGCAAGCTATCCCCAACTTTAGGAAGATACCGATCGCTTTTGTTTTTCAACAACCTGCGACGATCACTGGTCTTAGTACCTAAGTACATGGACCTGTACTCCTCGTTAGTCAGATCAGCAAATTTTGTTAAACCAAGCTTGTAACTCTTGTTTGGAACAGAGTTTTGTTCATCGATGTATCTTAGGTTATCTTTAAAGATCTGAAACCGCTTGTCTTTTTCGTCTAAGGCGTTGTACGATTTTCTATGTTCGACTAGCCATGACTCGTACAAGGACATGACTTCATCGTCCGTTCGAAAGTGTTGGTTTTCGTCGTAGGTTAAGATGGACATGTCGGAAGCGGAAGATAAGGTGGAGAAGAAGAAGAGGAGGAGAAGTAGGGATATGGTGAGAGTGGAGCTATGAGTTGCCATGATTGGGTGATTTTCCTGCTTTGTGGGGGAAGAAAAGGGATTGGAGAAAAGTGGAGAAGAAACAGTGTTTATAAAGGAAGGAGAGGGGATATTTTTGGAAATTGGATAAGTATTTTACTGCTTGCTGGAAAAGATGAAAATGAAGAGAAAAAAGAAATTAGAAATAGGAAGCAGCTACAAAAAGGACAAATTAATTGAGTTTTACACATTATCGGATGTGGTGGATAGTTGAGTCAGTTCTCCATCTTTAGTGGGCGTTTGGACATAAGAATTGTAAAATTCTAATAAAAAATGAAAAAAGTTTTTAAGTAAAAATGACCTTTGAAAATTAGAGTTGTGTTTGGACGTAAAAATTATTTTGGGTTGTTTTTGACATTTTATGAGTGATTTGAGTGAAAATTTTGAAAAATAGCTTTTTGGAGTTTTTCAAATTTTCGAAAAATTTCAAAATCCATTTTCAAGTGAAAATTAAAATTTTTATGGTCAAACACTAATTTCGAAAAAAATGACAATTTTTCAAAAAAAAAAGGAAATTTTTTTAATGTCCAAACGGGCTCTTAATATTCTGAGTTCAAAAATAAAATTTTCAAGCTTAACGATTGAATTTTTTTGATAAGGAATATTTTATCTTTAATAAGCTTCACCCAACATGAATTTGAATTAATCGAACCAGTAAATATGAAAATGTAAAAAAAATAAGTATGAACTTTCAAGAAGGTTTAGAAAAATTTCAAAAAGCATAAAATAGTGGTAGTTTGGCACTTGGAGTTACGGCCTTTAAACTTTGGGGAAAAGAAAGAGACCAACTAGGGTATTTTTGAAAAAAAGTAAAATACTACTACTACTATAGTTGTTAAGACACTCTGTCAAATTATAATGTATTACGTAATAAATCTTCTTTTCTTATTTTCGCGCTTATCACTTGTTTTATTTCTTCGTTATATCATTGGATGGCATTGATGAAGATGGAAAACCTATATTTTATTTTTTATCTAAATACAAAACGCATTATCCTATATTCGAAAGTCAAGCTTCAGGTAGTTTAAAACAGAAATATTTATTTTTTTCAGCTTTTTTTCTTTATATAGACGAGGAATATGTGACATCACCTCCAAAGTAAACTAATTAACATTATACTGTTCTTAAACAGCTTAATTTATAGGAAAAACATAAACAAATAGGCGTTGAATATTTTGTGGAATATAAAAAAACCAACTACTTTATGTAAGTATTATTTTTTTAACGCGAAAAAAGATTCCCACTAGCTACCACACTACTTAGTAGGGGGAAAAACGAAAAGTTCTTAAAATATATATATAGTGTAAAGATCTTTTTCATTATTAATTGTAAATTTTAACATGTACTGACATAATTTTTTAAAATTGTCTTATAATTTAGATGATCATGCTTTTACAGATCAATATATAAAGCTTAAAACTCAAAAGAAGAAAATATTACAGTTATCATGTGCATTTTACAGGTAAAAGATAGTACAAGAGAATAGAGATTCTAATTGTTGTCCAACTAGTGGAGTAGTAGATATTTCAAATGAGATTCTTATCTACTACTTACACGGTATCAAAGATGGACACGTTCCCTGATCTAATTGGATACTACAAGGCTGGATGGGCATTGTTGTTCTTGTCAAGGGACCCACTCCCACAAATAATAGTAGTAAATATTTGGGCGGACTCTTTTTGAATTTGATCCTTTTTCCTGTCTCTTCTTTTTTATCTCTCACCCTATTTCTTAGTTTTAATTTGGTGGATTAGTTATACATACACCAAATTTTATTCAATCGTCAAGGTTTAGTCGGGCTTCGATGTGGATATGAAATATTGACTAAACCCAAAAAAAGGATCTTCAAGTAAAAACAAAATATTCTTCTTCTTTTTCCTCTTTTTTTTCTTCTGTAATTTACATTTAAGATGAAGAAAAGAAAAGGAGATTTATAGTAAAAAAATTATTTCAGGGTCTTCGTTTTAGAGATCAAGAGATTATTATGTAAGCTGTTTATAGTTTAATTTTACCGATCCTCTGCCTACACTAAAGTTTGAATCCAAATAGACCAGGGAGACAATATTCATGTGTACCAAAAATAAGACTAAATGAAAACAAAATAAATTGCAACAAGATAATAATAAGAAGAAGACTTATTGCACCAAAGAGTATTACTCGACAATCCTTTTTTATGTGTAAATCAACTTGCATAGTTATCGGTTACTGGTAATATTTGGAAGATGCATGTAACAAGTGCAATAATTTAGATGCGCATATATATGCGGATCCAGAATTTAAATCATATGGGTTCAACTTTTAAGTTTTTAATATTGAATTATATTTTAAAGTTATAGGTTCATATCTATCAGTTTTATAATTTTAATGAACTTTTACATATAATTTTTACTTCGCGTCGAAAGTTATGTGTTCAATTGAACACGTAGTTTCGGCACTACACTCGCCCTTGTACGCATAATCAAGGGTTGTAGTGGGATTGATCAGATCAATTCACCCTTTATTAAATTAATATTTCGAGTTCAAGCTTCGATAATAGAAAAATTTATGATACCATAAGAATAGAAAAATCATGGTAGATACCACTTTTCCATTTTAATGAACCTTCAGGGTGTTTTCAAATTAGTCGGACTACAATACAAATATAAAATACTGAATGAAAAATCAAAAAAATTTAGATACACAAGCTGACCTTAGCAACATCATTGTCAAGCAGAAAAGGTATTCAATAAAAAGATATATTTTTTAGGTTAAGAACAGATCAATATCTCAAAGTGATTAAAAGAAAAATATCTCTAGTGATTAACGATTCTATTTCGATGAGAGAAGAATCATCGAAATAGAAAGTTGAGCAATTTTTAATTAATAGCCCATTTGGCCAAGCTGTAAAAATAAGCTTATTTTGAGAAGTGCTTTTTTTTCAAAAGTGCTTTTCTCAAAAGTACTTTTGGTGAGAAGCAGTTTGTGTTTGACTAATTAATTTGAAAAGCACTTCTGAGCAGCAATTAGTGTTTGGCCAAGCTTTAAAAAATTGCTTCTAAGTTTATTTTTTTCAAAAGTGCTTTTCAGAAAAGTACTTTTGGAGAGAAGCTACTTTTTTTTGCTTCTCCAAAACTGCTTCTGCTTCTCCTCAAAAGCACTTTTTTTTCTTTTCAAAAACTTGGCCAAACACCTTAATTTTAAAAAAAATCACTTTTGACCAAAAAAAAGTGGTTTTGCCTCAAAAAAAACTTGGCCAAACATGCTAAAATTCCTACGATCTCGATACAATGTCTGCCACCCAAAGGCTAACATGAAAATTGATCCAAACCAGTGCAACTTGTGTTTCTTTGTCTTTGTAATTATGTGACTGATTGCTGCTTTTCTTAAAAAAACCCAAGATACCAGGTCATCAGTGATGAGTCATCAGTGAAAGTAATAAGGGACACAAAACATCAATTTAGGAGTGGTTTTATTTTGGATCTCACACAACTTACATTAGTTGTGTGAGATCTCTTTTTATCTCACATATTTGTGGACCCATATCTTACACATCTGAGTCCACAAAATTCTGAGACCACACGGTTGTGAGACAAAAAAAAGGCCTCACACAACTAGTGTCAGCTGTGTGAGACACAAAATAAAAAATTTCTCAATTTTTTTAGTATTAATACATTGATACATCTCAGTGGGGTCATAACGCCGAAAAGTAGGAATGTCAATAATGCTTCTTAATGAGACATTATTATAAAATCAGAATATTCAAAGTGGGGATAAGAAAATTCATTAAATTACGATAATAATTTACCCGCAGTCATTTTTTACACCAAATTATACTAATTAAGCTTAGCGGGCGTTTGGACATAAGAATTATGAAATTCCGGAAAAAGTTTTAAAAGAATCATGTGAAAATGATATAGGAAAATTAAAGTTGTGTTTGGATATGAATATAATTTAGAGCTGTTTTTGAATTTTTGTGAGTGAATTGTAATAAAATTTTGAAAAAAAAAACTTTTTGAATTTTTTGAAAAATTTCAAAATTTAACTTCAGGTGAAATTTTCATGGCCAAACACTGATTCCGAAGAAGTAAAAAATTTCCGAAAAAAGATTTTTTTTTAATATGGCCAACCGGGCCCTTACGGTAAGACTATGTAAAAATTAATTATGATTTAGTGATAAAAATATATATAAACACATGTGTCATGTATTATTGAATTGGGGTAAACTCGTATGCGGATAAATATTTTACATTAAATTACTAGGAGTTCTCCGGATTTCTAACGGCAATGAGGGTGACCTTGTTTTCAATAAATTATATAAGTAGTAGTAGTATTATTAGCATCTATCGTCCCATTTTTAAAAGTCGTGTTAGATTATTTAAAGAGAGGAAGATATATTTTCATTTGATAAATGGATATTTAGTTATGATAATAAAAACAGCAGACAGCAGACGATGCATCTGGCTATGTTTTGGTGACCATTAGAGAAAAACAAAAGGCAAAAGTTTTTTCTTTTCTTTTGGTTTTTGTTTTTTCTCTATCGATTTTGGCTTCCAATTTACGTTTTGGGTAAAGTTCAAACGAATTGGCCAAATATGATAAAGACATATAATCCTGCTTTGATTGGCACTTGGATAAGATTATAGTTTAGATTCTTTTTATACTAACATTTTGCAATGAATGAGTCCATGAATACTAGAAGAAGAAAAACCAGAAAAAGAACTTAAGTTGAGCTAGATTGCAACTTCACAAATCACACCTAAGTAGTGTATGCTAAAATTCAATGGTGAATTCAGAAATTCTTACAACGAAACTAAAAAAATCTACAACACAATTTTTTGACAAAGGTGATTTACTTAAACCTCCTTCCAATTATGTAGCGCCATTTAATATGAGCTCAAGCCAATTCCTTGAACCAATTACTTCATTATCCAATTATTTCCTTTTAACAATTTTAAAGCGATAACGTATAAACAGCGGAAAATATAACATAAGCGGAAGAACGAAACAAGAAGCTATCTGAACATGAATATCTAATACAACTGTTTGAGTCTCGACTACCCAGAACTGGTGTCACAGTTTCACAGACGGTCTAAGAATACTACAAATAAAGGGTCTGAAAGAAAGAAATACAACACTGTCTCTAGAAATGCATGAAAGAAACAGGAATAATAGATAGAAGGAGACGCCAAGGCCTGCGGACGCCTGCAGGACTACCTCGGGTCGCCTGATGATCAAGAATCAGCAATCTCACTGCGGTCCGAAGTCCACAACACTGGGGTCTGCACAAAAGAGTGCAGAATGCTAATTGAGGTGATTTTTACGAGAGTATATGTTTCAGAAAGAGGCAATATAATTAAGTTGATGGTACTTCGGTAGTATTGCAGCACTTCTTGTCAGATCGGCTGCTGATATTCGAGTTTGCTTGGTAGCACAGAAGAATCTTAGAGTATCTCTCGTGGAATGATTGAGTACTAGAGGTGAGTGATATATGCGAGTGGCGGAATTGGGATCAGATATGGTAATTCGTGTGTTTTATGGACTTGGAGACTGGAAGTTCTCATATGCGGGTTAGCTCGTGGTTGTGGATGACAAAATGTGGGTAAGTTAGTCAGATGTTAGTACGGGCTATAATTCAGTCATTGTGAACCTTCGGAGGGTTATTTATCTGTTGTGAGTGACTAGAGTTGGTGTATTGTTCATTAATAGACTTATATGGATGCGTGTTCTGCATCGGGACGACTTTGTTGACCCCGAATTGTATTGTTGAGGGATGCGTTGATTCGATTGTTATTGAGCCTATCTGGGGTCTGAGGAGATATATGAGTTACTTTTCCATGTTGCGGGGCATTTGGATTTGTTAGTTATAGACACATGTAGTGCGGTGTTATTGGAGTCTCTCAGTGGAGCTCGAGCGGGAGGAATATTGGAAATTGCTCGGCGGATGGCGTATCGGTTATATCCTTTTGGGTGCAGTGTTATGTATTTGCTTCACCGTGGTTATGATGATTTGCTTTGGTTTTAGACATCAATTGCGCGTGGGTATTTCGAGCAGAGTGACTTGAGGTGTTTCATGTGGATCAGTGTCTGGATAGGGTCGCGCATTGCAGCTAAGTTATGTGGAGGTATGGCCTTGCGGGTTAGATTCGTGTGTTCTGTTTCTATGATGTGAGACGAGTTCTCAGCCTTGTGTTGTGATGGTACTGGTTGAGCTTGCGGCACAGCTCTCTTTGGAGTCATTTTCATGATTCGAGTATGTTCGGACTGTTGCTTATTGGTGCGCGTGTTGCGCAAGTTGTGGCTTAGGCCTGTATTGATGTGTCATGTCACCAGAGTTGTGTATTGGATTAGATGAGATCATCAGGATCTAGGATGAATACAAACGGATTCGGTTTCAGTATGATTGGAAGGATAATATCGTTGTTCGGCTCAGAAATTTACTATGGTATTGCCAAAGGAGAATAGGCTTCATGAATGGTTGATCTAAGAAATGGTTATGGCTTACTGTGTATTTTATTTATCATTGGCAATATATGAAAGTGTTGGAATGAGACTTTAGTAGATAAGAGTTTCTTACCGGTATTCGGTTGTTCTGTGCAGCTACTGTGATTAGAAATTATCGCTACGAGTGTTTGAGTTAAGTGGTATATCATGTAATTGCACCTGAGGTTGCAGGTATGGGTTATTACGGCTTGTTCGGGCTTATTCAGAGTATAGATGTGAGATTCTGATCTTGTGGAAGTAGAAATGTGGTTCTAAGGTTTGTGGGCTTGATTGGATTGCGAAATTTCAGTTACAATGTGTTATTATACCTATATGAGATAGGGTGATGTGGGATCACCCCCGGGTATGTGCATGGTAAGGTTATTCAGCAATTGGTCGGCTTTTGGAACAACTCTGGGCACGTTCGAGGACGAACGAATGTTTAAGTGGGGGAGGATGTAACGACCCGACCGGTCGTTTTGAGCTTTTGCACTTTGCTCGCCAGTTCTCGGGCATGACCTGCCCCGTATGATGTACTGAGACTTATGTAAATCGTTGGTTTTGGTTTTCAGGATAATCGGAATGAATTTGGAAGAACAGTTCTCAGTTCGAAGCTTGAAATTTGAAAGGTTTGACCAAGATTTGACTTGTTTGTATATGATCTCGGATCGGAAATTTTGTTTGATTAGCTCCGTTAGGTGATTTGGGACTTAGGAGCGTGATCGAAATGCATTTTGGAAGTCCGTGGAAGGATTAGGCTTGAATTGGCGAAGTTGATATTTTGGCGATTTCCGGTTGGTAGGTGAAATTTTGATCCAGGGGTCGGAATGGAATTTCGAGAGTTGCAGTAGCTCCGTTGTGTCATTTGGGATATGTGTGCAAAATTTCAGGTCTTTCGGACGTGGTTTGGTTGGGTTTTTGATCAAAAGTATATTTCAGAAGATTTTAGAACTTAGGCTTGAATCCGATGTGTTTTGGGTGATTTGATGTTGTTTGAGGTGTTTTGATGATTGAAACAAGTTTGAATGATGTTATGGGATATGTTGGCATGTTTGGTTGAGGTCCCGAGGGCCTCGGGTGAGTTTCGGGTGGTCAATCGGGCCATTTCCTGTTTTGAAAAGTTGCAGAAAACTGCTGAAGGATTTCAAAAAAATTGACCTTCGCGTTCGCGAGTAGGTCCTCGCGTTCGCGAAGGGTTAGCTGGTGAGTTTGAGGAATTGGCCTTCGCGATCGCGATGAAGGTTACGCGTTCGCTAAGGGCTGGAGTCTCGTGCATCGCGAGGTTCATGCCGCGTTCGCATAGAAGGAAAGTGGTCACCTGGGTTTGAGGTCAGGTTATTAATCGCGTTCGCGAGTATTAGGCCGCGTTCGCGTCGTTCAGTATCCAGTGTGTATCGCGTTCGTGAGGCTGGTGCCGCGAACGCATAGAGCAAATTGTTGATGGCTGGTGTTTTGTTCATCGCGAACGCGATGATCATCCCGCGTTCGCGAAGAAGGCTTTTAAAGCCTGGGCAGAATGTTTTTATAGCCCTTGTCCGCGACTTTTGGTCTATTTTCTCTATTGTTGAGCAATTTTTGGAGCTTTTGTGAAGGCTTTGAAGAGAGAATCGAAGGGAATCACTTGGAGGTAAGATTTTTGAACTCAATACTCGATTATTATGTGAATTTCACCTAATTAATCATGGAATTAAGCCTAAAATCGAAGAACTAGGGCTTGGAAATTTGAAACCAAACATTTGGGATTTGAAGGGTCATTTGTGGATGGATTTTGATGTTCTTGGTATGTATGAAATCGTGGGGAGATAAGGAATCCGTTGATGTAAAAATTATTGAATTTCGAGACGTGGTCCCGGGGGCCGGGTTTGAGCAATTTCGGGATTTTGAATTTAAATTGGATATTTTTGAGTGGGCTTCGTTCCCTTAGCAAATTTTAATAATTATGTACTGATTGTGGCTAGATTCGAAGCATCCGGAGGTCGATTCGTGCGGGCTAAGGCATCGCGGGCTAGAGTTTGGACCGGATCGAGGTAAGTAATGATTGTAAATACTGTCCTGAGGGTTTGAAACCCCGGATTACACATCGTTGTGTTACTTTGAGGTGACGCACACGCTAGATGACGAGCGTGGAGTTGTGCACCATTGGGAATTGTGACTTGGTCTGTCCCGTACGACTGTTAAGTCACGTACTTGATTTGAAAACCTTATGATATTCCATGTTCTAGAGACTTATATTATGTTTTGGGATGTATGCCATGTTTGGGGCCTTGTGCCGACCTGTTGAGACCCTTAGGAGCATTTTTACTATTTTTCCTCACTATATGTGTTTGATAGCATATCCTCAGTCATGTTTTACCTATTTATTGTTTAAAAATCTGGTTTTATCACTATATTTCTTAAAAACGTTAAAACTGTTCGGGCTGAGTTCCCTGTTTTACTGATGGTCCGAGTGATCGTGAGTTGATGACTGAGATAGACCGAGGGTCTGATTGTGAGGTTGATGACTGAGATAGACTGGGAGTCTGATGGTGAGGTTAATGACTGAGAGAGGCCGAGGGCCTGGCTGTGAGGATTATATACCTATGGATCGGGCTGCACGC